>NC_041368.1:25357870-25562870 GCF_900634415.1 Cottoperca gobio | reverse complement strand
CTGGACTCTTATTGTGAAAAAACTGCTTACTTAAACCTGTCTGTCTCTTTAGTAAAATGTGCGACCCGGCTGTAACGGCGTTCGAGCCCGAGGCATTAGGGAATCTGGTCGAAGGCCTTGACTTCCACCGCTTTTATTTTGAAAACTGTGAGCTGAACCATACTTTTTTCATGTTTCATCATGATGTATGACTTTTAGTTTGGTACTTCCTGTGGACCCAGTGCTCTCACCTGTCCAGGTAACAGTGTATGTGTCTGTGTCCTCAGTGTGGTCTAAGAACAGTAAACCGGTCCACACCACCATCCTAAACCCTCACATCCACCTGGTGGGGGACGAGGCCGCCTGCATCGCTTACATCAGAGTGACGCAGTACATTGACGCCAACGGGACGCCTCGCACAGCCCAATCAGAGGAGACCAGGGTGTGGCACCGCCGCGACGGGAAGTGGCAGATCGTCCATTTCCACCGCTCAGGCTCTGCCTCCACGCTCAGCAAGTAAGAACAGGTCAGAGGGCAGTTTAGAGGAAACATGATGCACCGTATAAACATCTGGTCACATGATCAACATCAACCAATAATGTTTCAACTCATGTTGCTATCCATCCATTTACATGCTCTCATCGCGGTGGCAGCAAAGTATTCAGACGTCCCTCTCCCCAGCAACGTTTTTCAGCTCCTTCTGGGGAACCCCAAGTTGTACCCAGGCCAGACGAGATGAATAATCCCTCCAGCAAATTCTGGGTCAACCCTGGGGTCTCTTACCAGTTAGATCTGCCTGGAAAACCTCTAATGGGTAGATCCTGATCAAAGAGACAGGACCGGTTGTGACTACCTCAGACTTGGAAGTACTTGGCTGTAAACCGCCCCAGTGTGTGCTGCAGGTCACGGTCTGATGAAGCCAACAGAATCATATCGTCTGCAAAGAGCAGAGACGCAATTCTGAGGTCCGCAAACCAGACAATCTCCCCCCGGCTGTACCTTGTGATTCTGTCCATGAAGGGAACCATCACGCCAGTCTGCCACTCAACAGGCTCTGTCCCCGATGTCCAAACAACACTGAAGAGGAGGATCCGCCAAGGCTGTCCAACGTCAAGGGTCTTCAGCATCTCAGGGAAATGGTGCCTTGCTGAGGAGCTTTTTGACTACCTCTCCAACCTCTGCCAGGGATGTGGACACCTTCCCCCGAGTCTTCAAACTTGGCCTCCTCCACAGAGGAAGTGTTGGTCTGGTTCAGGAGTTCCTCAAAGTGCTGGTTCCACCGCTCTACAATATCCCAAGTCTGGGTTTGCAGTTCTCCTCCTGCTTTCCCTTCCTGAACCATCTAACGGTTTGTCAGAACTTCCTTGAAGACAACTGAATGTTCTTCTCTATAGTCCTCCAAACTCCTCCCACACCTGGGTTTTAGCTTTGGCAACCGCTACAACCCTTCAACTGGTGCCAGTATGCTGCTTCAGGATACACTTGGGCCAACCAAGGCCGAAATACTTCTCTCTTCAGCTTGATGGCCTCTTCACCGCTGCAGTCCACCAGAGGGTTCTTAAGTTACCACCATGACAGACTGTTTAGTGTATAAACACTAACAACCGTCAGAGACTTCCTGTCAGAGACTTCCATCACATAGAGGCGACCCTCCCGCTCCCTGGTTTGAACTCCAACAAGGTGACGCTCAGTTGGGGGCTCCTGAGTCTCCCCACACCCGCCCAGCGCCTCTCACCCTTGACATATCCAGAAAAGGCTAGAGGCCAGCCTTTTATATATCTAGTTAGTACCGCTACACTTACAGCACCAGCTCCGGCTCCTTCCCCCAGAGAGGTCAAGTTCCACGTCCCTAGAGCCAGTTTACTTGCCGCCGATAATGCAGCTGACTCCAATGCCCTGCGAGTGGTCGGCCCACAGGGCGGCGGCTCCATGTTTTCCTTTCAGGATGATCCCAGCCAAGCCCCATGGGTCAAGGCCCGTCCACACAGGGACGCACAGACCCTCCCCTCCATCGCGTCAAGGGGCCAATTCTTGGAGTGGAACACATGTTGCCTTTATTTCAAAATAAGAGCGCCAAATGAAACCCCTTACATATCATTATTATACATCTACATCTTACTGTGAGTGCGTAAATGACCCTCAAACATCCCATAATATGTTTTTTGTTGACATTTCTTCTTCTTCTCTGTCCAGCTGACTGCCTGAGGGTCTTTGATGGAGCCACCAGGCGTCGCCTTGACAACTGATTGATTGACAGCAGCCGACCAGGCGTGTGACACCAGACAGGAAGTTTGAGAGGAGATGAGGGGCGGGGCCAGAGAGCAGCAAACTGCACAATCAACCAATCAGCTTCCTCTTCTCAGCTCTTCTGGACTTCAGCCACGCCCCCTTGTGATTAGCCAATCGGCTGCACCGATTGTAACAACGTGTTGAAACCTCGTAACTCCTCCGTCAGGATGATTGACAGGATGAAGAATCCCTTGAAATCCCTTAATTAGCTTCTAATTTTTTCCCTCCAAATTTAAGGTTAAATCATGATAAATGAATGTATTAAAGATCCATTGACAATAACTCAATATATTATAATACATCAACTTATTCACTAATATCCCATTTAAAAAGTAATAATAGTAATTAAACACTTTAAAATGAAATGTTACCATGAAAACCAACTTTTGTATTGTTTTGAATTTGTACGTAAAAACATTGCTGACTTTACTGTTAATTTATTTATTTATTTATTCATGAATAGTGAGTTTCATCCAGAGTTTGAATTTAACTTTAATGAAGTTTTTATTCCTCGATTATAAACAAAACCTGAATCTGGAGATACGTGGTTTCCACTGGAAAAACAAAACGTATTTTATTACTTTGTACAGGCCGGGAGTCGCCGTGGTTACTAATTATTATTAGACCCATTATCTCGTTATCACAACCAATTAAAACTTTTTTTTTTCATATGTCAATTAAGGTAATTCTTCAATAATAATTTCTTTTTTTTTTATAAACATAACAATAATAATTAAACTAATCAGCAGAGAAATATAAGTAATAATAAATACAAAAGACATTTTATTTGACGCTAAAATCAACCTGAAAGATTATTTATATATTTTTAATTTAAATTGGCCTCAAAGCATTTAAACACTTCCAATGTGTAGGATGTTTAGTTATTATATTAAAAGTTGTAAAAAATCCTATTAATGATAATAATGAAGGTTTGATGTCGAGATAATTGGGTCTAAAAAGTGAGTTATAAAACCATAAAACAGATTAAATGTAATACTTAATATTGTTGTAATAATATTTATTATTATTGTATTAGCATATAATATTATTATAATAATATTTAATATTATTGTAATAATCTTTATTATTATTATAATATTTATTATTATTGTAAAAAATATTTAATATTATTGCAATAATGAGATTTTTGTTCATCTTCCTTCGGGCTCGGGGAGCTCCGCGAGCTTCCACCGCTCTCCGACCTGCGATCTTCCATGAACAGCCCCCCCCCCCCCCCCAAACGAGCAGGGCCTTAACGAGCTCCCTAACGAGCTGTCTGTCTGCTGCCGGGCTTCGTGAGCAAACAAAGTGTTTTAGATTTAGACGTTCTGAGAGGAAGGAACACACCTGTCTCCAGGGACCACCGTAATACATCAATAATAATACGCATCATCGGTACGGCGGCTCAGATGGGACAAAATAATATATAAATGAATAACGATGTGCGTTCATCAATTTAAACGTAGATTTTTCAAGGTTGTTTTTAATATTAAAGAAACAATAAAGTTTTTTAATTTTTGATTTTACACACTTTCATCCGTCAGATTTGAATAATATTGAACAAAAACTTTATTAACAGAAGTTTCTATAGCAAAGCATTTTGAAAAGTGAACTTCTGGGACAGTTGAAATATTAACAATAAAAATTACTAAAAACAAGAAACTGAAAGTTTATACTGAACAAACATATAAAGAGTAAATCATTAAATATGTTTCGTCTCTGAGCCTTGGTGTGTCGGCGACCTGGAAAACCTTGAATCTGTTTTATTAGGAGATTCAATGATTTAATAACTCATATTTCTAACATTGATTCGTAATAAAAGTTGCATCTTGAACCCGCCCGCTCGCCGTCGCTGCGCTCAACACTTCAGTTGGTGAATTATTTGCAGGAATAAGGAGTTCTGCGGGGAGAGCGTGTATCTTCCTCTTCGGTGTTTACGTTCTGTACAGACGGTGTGATTTTCTGCATGCAGGATTTGACTTTGTGTTTTCTCCGCTTCGGGCTCTGCTGCGTTTTGGCGTTTGCTGCCACTATTTTGTTTTCTGGGTCTCTCTGGTGACTTGATTTGAGACTTGTTAGCTTTGTTAGCATTCCTCAGCGGGAGCAATGGTGTCCACTAGCCGCGAGCTAACGAAACGCCGACGGTGCCGTCTTTGATATTCTGCGACTTTTGACCTGTTGTGTTCGTCTCAGAGGCTTCGAGCTGCTTTGTAGAGTCGGGAGAATGTAGAACTTTGTACAATCAGATTATTACGATCATAATATTATACTTATTCTCGATATATCGCGTTTGTATATTGAAAATGTTAGAATCAAACGTGCAGTGCTCGCCGTGTGTGGATCACCCTGTAGAGAACACATTGTGATTTATTAGCTTGTTTACTTTCTGAGTATGATGTGCATTAAAGCAACCGTTGAATGTGTTCGCCACAGCGCCGCAGCCCTTTAGTTTACTCCACCTCTCGTGCCGTTTGGCGTCCCAGCTCAGGAAACACTCAGAGAATATGGGATCAAAGGTCAACTGAACTCGTTATTGTTAATATTAAGATTAATAACAAGTCTATGGCGCTCAGAATCACCAGACTCTGACTTCCAACAAAGAAATCAAAAATGTTTCCAACATCAACCGAAATACAAATAATAAATTAGAAAAATAAAACGCTTCCTAACTGCTTCTACACCTTAAAATAAAGGTTATAATCTTGAGCTGATTCAACAGCCGGGACTCCAAATGGCACCTGCGGAGTGAATGGCTGTTTCCTGAAAGTGTGTTTTTCACTTTGACCTTTAAGAAAGTTTTATTTATTCGTGCTGGAAATATTTGAGAGGAAATATCTGAGAAGTCATTTTTTTGTATTTTGGTGTTTTTGCTTGAAACTGAAGAATTCATCCTAAATCAGATTTCACTTGTTATTCTAAAGATCGGAATGTTTTTCCTGTTTCTACCGATGTTCTGCGTATTTATCTTCATGAACCCAAAGCTAAAAGCTTTTCTGATCCACGTGATGGGAAACTGTTAGCATTGTTAGCTTAGCTGTTCAACAAGCTAACAGCATGCTTTGGTTATTGTCAGGAATGCTAACAATGCTAATAGTGCTAACCAACAACTATATGATATTAGGGCTTCTTCAGGACTGATACCAAACATTTAATTGTGTTTTAAACTAGTATTATTCATTTTATTTGTATAATTACTTTGTAGCATGTTCGTGTGTTTTTATCTGCTTTGGCACAAAATCATTTGGTGACTCGCTTTTCAAGTTTTCAGTCGAAAGAACATTTCAAACTAAATTGCATAAATTGAAATGGAAACTGTTGTTCTTCTTCTGCACTCAGCACCATCATGGAAAACTGTCAAACTGTTCATTCATGAAGTGCAAACATCTGAACGATTTGACCAAACTCTGTTCAGTTTACTGAGTTCTTAAGAAACTTTTCCCGTTCACTTATATTTCGTGTGAACTTGATTTTCTTCAGTATAAATGCTTTAAATTAAATCTTTTTAAAATGTCAACATTTTAGGA
This sequence comes from Cottoperca gobio, assembly GCF_900634415.1. NCBI lineage: Eukaryota > Metazoa > Chordata > Actinopteri > Perciformes > Bovichtidae > Cottoperca > Cottoperca gobio. Next base: position 25,557,078 of record NC_041368.1, on the reverse strand, counting down.
TATTTAGTCTAAGTAATAAATATCTTATAAGCAGCATGTGTGTAAATAAACAATATAAACTCATTAAACACACGTGAGGCACCAACCAAACTGAGTATTTACCCCTCGATATATAATACAATGAATTACTGTTATATTAATGAATAAACAATTGAAATGTTAAGATATTAAGTCTAACAAATATCTGAATCTGCCTTAAACATGTTAAATAAGTAATAACAAGGAACCAACCAAACTGGACAATTCTGAGAATTCAAATAAAATAACTTTAGAATTTAATTATTTATTAATTTAAGTTATGTTTAGTGTAAACCCTCTCTGCACGTTCAGGTATAACACTTCAAGATAAATACAAAGTGTAAGATATTTACTATAAAAAAGATGAGAATCTAAAGATGTTTAATATAAGTGTAACAATAGAATGTAAAGTCTTTATGTTTCTTTATTATGTTCTTTATTAAATGGACAGAAGCTCAGGTACCAACCAAACTGTACAATGTTTGAGGTATTTAAAGAAGATTATTTATTGGTTAAACTGTTCATTTATATTATTTTATATATTTTGTATGTCTTTATTTAAGCGGTAATATCTTAAATGTTTGGTATCAGCCTGAAGCTCATCGGGTTTCTTGATGCTCCGCCTGTTTCACGCTCTGCAGAATCAATAATCAGCTTTTTCTACTATGATGGATATTGTACTGTATTAACCAATGCTGCATGCTGTGTGTGTGTGTGTGTGTGTGTGTGCGTGTGCGTGTGAGAGAGTGTTTTTAATCTTTTTTCTTTTGTAGTTATTTGGAGTATTTCTTCTTCTGCATCGTGTTCAAAGTGTTTCTGTAAATAAACTGACGTGGTCAAACGCTGCATTCTGATTGGTGTGTTTTCATCAAACTTTAATATTTCATGCAATAAAAACAAACTAGCAAAAACCTTTAAATACTGATTTATATGTATATAATAAGTATACATCTATTTTAATTTTTAATATATATTTATATATATAAATATATATTATATAAGATAAGTTAAATACAAACAATGACAATAACAAAGAACAAAAAGAGAAAACAAATTGAATATATTATATTTTGTTATATATAGTATAAAGTGAAAATAATAAAACAAATATTAAAATGATAATAAATAAGTGTGTTTCTGGTGGAAACCACGTGGTGACAGCAGCAGGTCTTTATAATATATATATATATATATATATATATATATATATATATATATATAAATAAATTATATATATATATATATATATATAATAAATTATATATATATATATAATAAATTATATATATATATATATATATATATATATATATAATAAATTATATATATATATATATATATATATATATAATAAATTATATATATATAATGTATTATATATATATAATTTATTATATATATATACACTATGTTCAATAAATAATAAATATAATTTATATAAATATCAGGTGTGTTTCCGTTGGTGACCACGTGGTGGAAGCAGCAGCTCTTTCCCGCGCTGGAACGCCTCATCTTTGGCACCGGAAGGGGAAGTTCTTTCCTTTCTTGTTTCTGCTCCGTATAGAGACACACAGCGGTGAGTTCTCCTCTCACTTTAATCCAACTAAAATCTGCTTTTCAGGTGAACATCCGATCATTTAAGGTGTCTGAATGTAATCTGTGATGATGTTCGTGTTTGTTTGCGGTGAAATTGTTTTTCAGAGTGAAACTTTGTGTCGCTTTTTCCCCGTTTTTCTGTCCGTGTTTCTGTTTGTGTCGGCGAGCTGCTGCAACACGTCGCCATTTTAGCTCCGAGCGGAGCGTCCAGCAGCGGGAAACAAACATTATTCAGTTATATTTATTATTATTAACAGTCTACAGGTGACTGAATGTTGTGCCTGTTTTTTACGGAGGTAAACCAGGTGATAACGACTCAGTCAACACTTTCGTTACGCTGGTTGGTAGAAGCTAACGTGCTAACATTAGCCTCTGCTGTTTTGTCTCGTGCGCTGTTATCCGAGTTAATTATTTGTGTTTAAAGATAATGTGCCGCTTATTCTTACTTTAGTGTTTTGAGCAGAAGTCTGGCAGCATGGCAGTAGGTTAGCAGGAGCGTTAGCCACCATGTGACCAGTTTACACCGACGTTTCCGGACAGATGTAGTTTTTATTTAAACTGTTTAAAAGCTTTAAACTACAAACTGACAGACTATTAAAGGTCCTGTGCAGGTGGAGCTGACAGTAGCGTCTTCTGCAGGGCTACAGTGCTTCCATGATCCTCATGTTTGTTTAGGATTCAGTCTCAAACCTGAGATTTTGCTTTAAACGTGACGCGAGACTGTAAAAGTATTACAGCAACAACGTTCTGGGTATTTACAGAAACATTGATGTTCACTGTTGAATATTAATAAACCTCTGTAACAAAGTGAGTTTCAGGCAGTTCTTCTGCAGATAATAAAGTGACAGCCTGTCCTGGAGAAGTGTTGAAGGTGATGCTTCTTCTTCTCTGGCTGTATTCTCAGTAGTCTCACTCACCTGTTCTCTGCAGACGATGGCTCCTCGTAAAGGGAAGGAGAAGAAGGAAGAGCAGGTGATCAGCCTCGGGCCTCAGGTGGCCGAAGGAGAGAACGTGTTTGGAGTTTGTCACATCTTCGCCTCCTTCAACGACACCTTTGTGCACGTCACTGACCTCTCCGGGAAGTAAGTAAAACGCGTTCATCAAGCACACTCGTCAAATGCACGCTTAAATCAGAAACAACAATCTTTTCAGGCTTATTACTCTAAACTTTTATATTTCTGTAGAGAGGTTACAAATGTTTTTTAGATTCACTGACTGGCTCCAGAATAAACTAAGTTTCCTCAGTGTTCCAGCTTTTATATTTGAGATGTTCAGACTTCCTGTTTCTCCAGTGTTGTCTGAACATCATGAGACTGCATCCCAAAGCATTATGGGAACTGTAGTACCTGCAGTTAGTGTTTGCATCTGTTGTCTGATTGCCCCGCGTGTTTCCAGGGAGACGATCTGCCGCGTGACGGGCGGCATGAAGGTGAAGGCCGACAGAGACGAGTCGTCTCCTTACGCCGCCATGTTAGCCGCTCAGGACGTCGCTCAGCGCTGCAAAGAGCTCGGCATCACGGCGCTGCACATCAAGCTGAGAGCGACCGGGGGCAACAGGTAACACACACGCGTCCAACAACAGTGGAGCTGAAGCGGTTTCATCATGTCGGGTTATTTATCCAACTTAACTGAGCTTCAGTTCTGTAGCGAGTCACACCACCAGAGAGGAGCCTGAACGCACCTTAATGTAACAGAGGCCTCCGTTAGCTCTGCTGTTAAGTTGCTAACTAGCGTTGCCTTCCCGTACAGCGGTCCTTACCGACTTCGTGCTCCAACGGTGTAACTGAAATGTTCTGTGAAGTTTCCGGAAAATCGAAGCTGCATTTTAATAAAGTTTTATTGTTTCAGGACAAAGACTCCTGGACCCGGAGCGCAGTCTGCGCTCAGAGCGCTGGCTCGGTCCGGCATGAAGATCGGACGCATTGGTGAGCGCACACACACACACAATCGAGTTATTAAATATGTATTGTAAACACGATGTCATCGTCGCTCCCTTGTGAACTTTGTTTCCATTTAAGTTTTAAAATGTTCAGATTAATTTCAGAGAAACAGAAACATCGATTGTTCCTTTTAAGTTTTGTGAGAACGTCTCGACGCTTTATACTGAAAGTGTCTGACTTCCTGTTTGTGTTTCAGAGGACGTCACTCCGATCCCGTCAGACTCCACCAGGAGGAAGGGCGGACGCCGCGGTCGCCGTCTGTAAAACTGCGCCGACATTTTCTGACAATAAAAACATTTAAAGTCCAGTTTGTGTTCAGAGTCATGAATAATATTCTGTTACTCACCGCCTACACTTAAATATAAAAACATTAAGATTCTCTATCAGCTGATCGTGTGGCCCCCTCATGTTAGTGTGTCCCTCGTGCAATAGAGGACCCCCCCCCGAACCACTTCCTGAAGGTTGCAGTCTGAACATTTTCTGTCACTTTATTCAACACGACAAACTAGTTTGTAAAGTTTGAACCTGAAATAGTTTGAATTCATTCAAGTTTTAATGTTTCACAGAAGTTTAAATAAACATGATGGAAAAATAATACATGAAGAAACTTTAACCAAACAACTGAGACTTTACTCCTGTCTGTCCTCCTGTCTGACGTCTTCCTGTCTGTCCTCCTCCCTGACGTCTTCCTGTCTGTCCTCCTCCCTGACGTCTTCCTGTCTGTCCTCCTCCCTGTCTTGTCTCTCGTCCTCCCCTGTGGAGGTGTTTTCTGTGTCGTAGATGATGTCCTCAGGGTTGGGGGCGGGGGGACAGAAGTCCTCCTCAGGCAGAATCTTCTGGAAGATGTCCTCCGCCTGCAGAGACACACGTTTAGTTAGAATCTGCCGTCGCTCTTTTGAAGCGTCTTAATTAGCAAACGTCCGACAGCTCCACAGTGCGCGGTTAGCTACTGATCCGTCTCGAACAAAGTAAACGTTCACCTGATTCGTCAGTCTGTTTTTAATTTGAGTAAACAGACCGTCCTCGGTCTCACCTGTCTGACAGCGTGGTCGTGTCCCAGAGCGCCGTCCGGCCCGGAGCACACGTATACATTTGCCGGGAGGTCGTGACCTTCTGCCTCCAGCCCAGAACCGTCGGCCATGTTGAAGTACAGGCACCAGAGGACAGACGGGCGCTTCTCTACACACACAAGCACACACACACTTATATTTATTCTTTGTCAGTGGAACGATCAAAAAACATTTTCCAGCAGATTTCACACGATTGTATGTAAACACCGCTCAATATAAGACGTCTCACGTGTTGATGAATAAATGGATTCATTAAAACAATAATAATAATGAATCGTTGCTGCAGCTCTCCGTCCTCATCAGCTGTGATGAATCTCTTTAAACCGGCGTGTGTGTTATAATTAAAAGCAGAGGAAAGTGATGAATGAACTGGAGACAGAGAGAAAGCTCACAGGAAGTCAGAAAGTCTGTTTATTAAATTAATCTGTTTTACTGCAGCGGGATGAACCCAAAATAAAGATATTTATCTGTGAGTAAATCTCAATAAACAGATCAACAGGGAGCAGAAATAAATCCGTCAGGATCAGTAAACAGGACCTGCTGTCAGGTCTGCAGGACGACAAACAAACATCTCTTAAAATGCTTGTTTTCTGAAGGGAGTTTGGTTGATCAGCGCTAAGCTAACTGTAGCTGCTCCATGAGGCATAAACATGTTTCTACACACACATCTACACACTGTGTACCTTTAATTAACGAAATGTGTGCGTTACCTTGGTCATGTGACTCAGGCGTGCGGAACATCCTGGTTACCACGGGCGACAGATCCTCGTAGGCGGAGCCAACTGACTGACAGGTGAGGTGGACCAGATCTGCAGAGAAAGTTTTCACCTCTTATTATATTGTGAAGCTTTACGGCTCAAAGACATAAACATAACTGCTCAGTAGAAATGAGTATGAGGTGAATTCTAACGTTATCATGATGTGTTCAAAGTAATCTTGTAAAACGTAGTTCTTAGTAATAATAATAAGAATACATTTTATTTGGAGGCGCCTTTCAAGACGCCCAAGGACCAAATACAAGAGATGAAAACAGCAGACGCAGGAAGATGTTTTCAATATAAAACAGATTATTAAACATCTTTAAACTGCTAATGCTAAAGCAGATATTTAAATACAAACATTTAGTGGGTGTTGAGAATCGTGGAGTTTCACTGGTTTGGTATCAAACACTACGTTTGTGGAGTCACGACTTAAAGCAGAACCTGGAGGGTTTAAGTTGTTATTAACTATTATTAATAGTTATTATTGTAATTACTGAGCATGAGTTTTAAATCTTCCTCACATATTGAACAGATGAGATTAAATATTGAAATTAAAGAGTTTATTAAAACAAACATTTCACACTTTCTCTGATCAATGACTAAAATTATTAAACGATTAACAAAAGATTTTTCTGCCAATCATTAATCTACCATGTGTCTCGAAAAATACTGGTTTTATTTTTCATTTAGACGTCATGAGGTGTGTGTGTGTGTGTGTGTGTGTGTGTTTAGATAAATGGTGTTTTGTTTTAAAGGCGTTCAGGACCACTGACTCAGTAACCAATCACACTGCAGCATCAGGACAACAGAAGAAGAAGATCTGACAGGCGGAACACACACAGCAGAGTGTGTGTGTCTGTGTGTGTGTGTGTGTCTGTGTGTGTGTGTGTGTGTGTGTGTGTGTCTCATTAATCAGTGTTTGTGTTGGTGGTTTCATCAGTTTTCTCCTGAAGGACGCTGCAGGAGAGTTTTCAGACCGTCCTGCTTCTTATCTTACATCTCACATATTTTATATTTTCTTTTATATATTATATCTTAAATAATATATAAATTGTATATTTAATATATTATGTTTGATATATTTTTACACTTTACATTTTATATATTAATTATATTAAATATTTAATATATTATATATGTTATGTATTTGATATTGTATAGATTATATCTTATATATTTTATATAAATATAAATTGTTTATTTTACATATTTTAAATTATATTTAGGTTGGACTCTATTCTTCTCCGGAGTTGCCCAAGGTGTGAGGCGTCGGGCCGGGGTGGGGATACTCACTAGCCCCCGGCTGAGCGCCGCTACGTTGGAGTTTACCCCGGTGGAGTTTATCCCGGTGGACGAGACGGTCGCCTCCCTACGCCTTCGGGTTATGGGGGGGAAACTCTGACTGTTGTTTGTGCCTATGCCCCAAACCGCAGTTCTGAGTATTCGGCCTTCTTGGAGACCCTGAATGGAGCCCTGCAGGGGGCTCCAGTAGGGGACTCCGTAGTCTTGCTGGGAGACTTCAACGCACACGTGGGAAACGATGGAGACACCTGGAGAGGCGTGATTGGGAGGAACGGCCTCCCTGATCTAAACCCGAACGGTCGTTTGTTGTTGGACTTCTGTGCTAGTCATGGAATGGCCATAACAAACACCATGTTCGAACATAAGGATGCTCATAAGTGTACGTGGTACCAGAGCTCCCTAGGCCAAAGGTCAATGATCGGTTTCGTAATCGTATCATCTGATCTGAGGCCGCATGTTTTGGACACTCGGGTGAAGAGAGGGGCGGAGCTGTCGACTGATCACCATCTGGTGGTGAGTTGGATCAAAGGGTGGGGGAAGACTCTGGACAGACCTGGTAAACCCAAACGGGTAGTGCGGGTGAACTGGGAACGTCTGGAGGAAGCCCCTGTCCTGGAGATCTTTAACTCACACCTCCGGCGGAGCTTTTCAGACATCCCTGTGGAGGTGAACCATTGAACCTGAGTGGGCGATGTTCAAAACCTCTATTGCTGAAGCTGCAGTGATGAGCTGTGGTCCCAAGGTCTTAGGTCTTTTATATATATTATATATTATATATTTTATATATTATATATTTTATATATCTTATATATCTTATCTTGTACATTGTATCTTTTATATATTATATATTATATTATTATAGCCTGAAGGATTCTTCAAATGACAAGATAATAATATTTCCATTCTCACAGTCTGTAGAGATAGAAATACTGATTAAAATAGATATAATAGATAACATTAACGTGCCCTCCCCCACCCTCACATGTTCCTGGGATGCAGGTCATCGTGGAGGGACAGAGCTCCACCATCCTCACCACAGGACCGCCTGCTGCTGGGGGGACCATGACCATGGAGACCTGGGGGGTCAGACAGAGAAGTCGTTAATGAAAAACCTCCTCTGAGTGTTAAAAACCAGATTAGTTTCATCTTATTACTGAACACTGCAGGCTGACACACACACACACACACACACACACACACACACACACACACACACACACACACACACACACACACACACACACACACACACGAAGATCTATGAAACATCATAATTCAATATTTAACTCACTCCTAATTAGTGAGGAGTGTGTGTGTGTGTGTGTGTGTGTGTGTGTGTGTGTGTGTGAGTTCAGACAGATGAAATTGGGGAAGTTCTTCAGTAATTGACTTTTTTTAAGGGACTGTTCGTCTCTGATTTCCTTTTTGATCTTTTTGATCACTTTGGTGGCTGAAGGACACGGAGATATAATAACACAGAACCTCACACACACCTACTGTAGGATCCACACAGAACCTCACACACACCTACTGTAGGAACCACACAGAACCTCACACACACCTACTGTAGGAACCACACAGAACCTCACACACACATGATTTACCTGCTGCTCTGACTCACTGGGCAGCAGCGAGCCATCTGTGATCAGAACAGCTCTGGAGAGAAACCTGGAGACAAAGAAACTTTATTATTATTATTCATCTTCATGAGGGTGGAAGGACACTGCACGGGTTTTAGGGGGAGGTTAGGTGACGGAGGTTAAATCAAATCAAATTTATTTGTATAGCCCAATATCTGTGCTTAGACCCTCTGTCCTTAGACCCTCTGTCCTTACACCCTCTGTCCTTAGACCCTCTGTCCTTAGACCCTCTGTCCTTAGACCCTCTGTCCTTAGACCCTCTGTTCTCAGACCCTCTGTCCTTAGACCCTCTGTTCTTAGACCCTCTGTTCTTAGACCCTCTGTCCTTAGACCCTCTGTCCTTACACCCTCTGTCCTCAGACCCTCTGTTCTTAGACCCTCTGTCCTTACACCCTCTGTCCTTAGACCCTCTGTCATTAGACCCTCTATCCTTACACCCTCTGTACTTAGACCCTCTGTCCTTACACCCTCTGTCCTTAGATCCTCTGTCCTTAGACCCCCTCTGTCCTTAGACCCCCTTTGTCCTTAGACCCCCTCTGTCCTTAGACCCTCTGTCCTTAGATCCTCTGTCCTTAGACCCTCTGTCCTTAGACCCTCTGTCCTTAGACCCTCGCATCGCACAAGGAAAAACTTCCTAAAAGAAACCCCATAATTAAAGAGGGAACATGTAAGAAACCTCAGGGAGAGACAGAGGAGGGATCCCTCTCCCAGGACGCACAGACATGCAGTAGATGTCGTGTGTACAGGATAAACAACAACATTTGACAGAAATTATGTTGTGTTGAAAGTTTGGATGAATCCAGGAAAATGTCAAAAAGACTTCCCGGTTTCCAGCAGGACCAGGGCAGCAGGTTAGGTGACGGAGGTTGGGTGATGGAGGTTAAGTGGTGGAGGTTGGTGATGGAGGTTGGGTGACGGAGGTTAAGTGATGGAGGTTAAGTGATGGAGTTTAAGTGATGGAGGTTGGGTGATGGAGGGTTAAGTGATGGAGGTTAAGTGATGGCGGTTGGGTGATGGAGGTTAAGTGATGGAGGTTAGTGATGGAGGTTAAGTGTAGGAGGTTAAGTGATGGAGGTTAAGTGTAGGGAGGTTAAGTGATGGAGGTTAAGTGATGGAGGTTAAGTTAGGTCGCGGTTGGGTGCTCGCGGTTGGTGCTCGCGTTGGGTGCCGGAGGTTAAGTGATGGAGGTGCTGGAGGTTGGGTGATTGGTTGTGGCGGTTACTGCTGGCGGTTCCGTGTGGCGGTTAAGTGCTGGCGGTTCCTGCTGGCGGTTCCGTGCTGGAGGTTCCGTGATGGCGGTTCGTGATGGGTTGGGTGCCGGAGGTTCCGTGCTGGCGGTTCCGTGGGTTGGGTGCTGGCGGTTCCGTGCTGGCGGTTCCGTGCTGGCGGTTCCGTGTGGGTGATGGAGGTTAAGTGATGGAGGTTAGTGATGGAGGTTAAGTGTAGGAGGTTAAGTGATGGAGGTTAAGTGATGGAGGTTAAGTGATGGAGGTTAAGTGATGGAGGTTAAGTGATGGAGGTTGGGTGACGGAGGTTAAGTGATGGAGGTTAAGTGACGGAGGTTAAGTGACGGAGGTTAAGTGATGGAGGTCAAGTGATGGAGGTTAAGTGATGGAGGTCAAGTGATGGAGGTTAAGTGATGGAGGTTAAGTGATGGAGGTTAAGTGATGGAGGTTGGGTGACGGAGGTTAAGTGATGGAGGTTAATTGATGGAGGTTAAGTGATGGAGGTTAAGTGATGGAGGTTAAGTGATGGAGGTTAAGGGATGGAGGTTGGGTGACGGAGGTTAAGTGATGGAGGTTAAGTGATGGAGGTTAAGTGATGGAGGTTGGGTGACGGAGGCTAAGTGATGGAGGTTTAAGTGATGGAGGCTAAGTGATGGAGGTTAAGTGATGGAGGTTGGGTGACGGAGGCTAAGTGATAGAGGTTAAGTGATGGAGGTTAAGTGATGGAGGTTAAGGGATGGAGGTTGGGTGACGGAGGTTAAGTGATGGAGGTTAAGTGATAGGTGGATACTGACCTGGGGGGTGTGGCCACCCTCTTCCTGTCCGCCCCCACAAAGCCCTCCTCTACGATGAAATGGCTACAGTTGATTCGCTGTCCTCGGCTGTCAATCACCGCCTTACACCTGAGAGAAGACACCATGACGGTAAAGACACTAAATATAACGACAAAGAAAATTACAGTCGCAGCTTTTGTGATTTGAATATTTCACTCTATGAAATTGTGATTTCAATATAAAAATGATTGATTTTTGTGTCACATACACACACACACACACACACACACGAAACCCATTATCGGGAATAATGATGCGCACAAAAGCTCATCCATAACCTCTGACAAACACACACACCAGCACGAGAAGGTCACACACACATGAAGTTAACAGATAATATTCACAAACACAGTCAGAGCTCCTCGTGTGTCTCACAGCTTCCTTTTTAGCAATGTTTGCGACATTAGCTCTGTCAGCAACGATAGCTCTGCCGGCAACGTTAGCTCTGTCGGCAACATTAGCTCTGTTGGCAACGTTAGCTCTGTGAGCAATGTTAGCTCTGCGAGCAACGTTAGCTCTGTCAGCAACGTTAGCTCTGTCAGCAACGTTAGCTCTGTCAGCAACATTAGCTGTCAGCAACGTTAGCTCTGTCAGCAACATTAGCTGTCAGCAACGTTAGCTCTGTCGGCAACGTTAGCTCTGTCAGCAATGTTAGCTCTGTCAGCAACGTTAGCTCTGTCAGCAACATTAGCTGTTAGCTGATGAAGAAGATGAAGATGAAGGAGAAGAAGAAGGAGATGAAGGAGAAGAAGAACAAGAAGGAGAAGAAGGAGAAGGAGTGTAGTATGTGTAGTATTACAGTAGTACTGCAGTAGTATGTGTAGTATTACAGTAGTACTGCAGTAGTATGTGTAGTATTACAGTAGTACTGCAGTAGTATGTGTAGTATTACAGTAGTACTGCAGTATGTGTAGTATTACAGTAGTACTGCAGTAGGATGTGTAATAGTAGTACTGCAGTAGTATGTGTAGTATTACAGTAGTACTGCAGTAGTATGTGTAGTATTACAGTAGTACTGCAGTAGTATGTGTAGTATTACAGTAGTACTGCAGTATGTGTAGTATTACAGTAGTACTGCAGTATGTGTAGTATTACAGTAGTACTGCAGTAGGATGTGTAGTATTACAGTAGTACTGCAGTAGTATGTGTAGTATTACAGTAGTACTGCAGTAGGATGTGTAGTATGACAGTAGTACTGCAGTAGGATGTGTAGTATGTGTAGTATTACAGTAGTACTGCAGTAGGATGTGTAGTATTACAGTAGTACTGCAGTAGGATGTGTAGTATGTGTAGTATTACAGTAGTACTGCAGTAGGATGTGTAGTATTACAGTAGTACTGCAGTAGTATGTGTAGTATGTGTAGTATTACAGTAGTACTGCAGTAGGATGTGTAGTATTACAGTAGTACTGCAGTAGGATGTGTAGTATTACAGTAGTACTGCAGTAGTATGTGTAGTATTACAGTAGTACTGCAGTAGGATGTGTAGTATTACAGTAGTACTGCAGTAGGATGTGTAGTATGTGTCGTATTACAGTAGTACTGCAGTAGGATGTGTCGTATTACAGTAGTACTGCAGTAGGATGTGTAGTATTACAGTAGTACTGCAGTAGGATGTGTAGTATTACAGTAGTACTGCAGTAGGATGTGTAGTATTACAGTAGTACTGCAGTAGGATGTGTAGTATTACAGCAGTACTGCAGTAGGATGTGTAGTATTACAGCAGTACTGCAGTAGGATGTGTAGTATTACAGCAGTACTGCAGTAGGATGTGTAGTATTACAGCAGTACTGCAGTAGGATGTGTAGTATTACAGTAGTACTGCAGTAGGATGTGTAGTATTACAGCAGTACTGCAGTAGTATGTGTAGTATGTGTAGTATTACAGTAGTACTGCAGTAGGATGTGTAGTATTACAGCAGTACTGCAGTAGGATGTGTAGTATTACAGCAGTACTGCAGTAGGATGTGTAGTATTACAGCAGTACTGCAGTAGGATGTGTAGTATTACAGCAGTACTGCAGTAGGATGTGTAGTATTACAGTAGTACTGCAGTAGTATGTGTAGTATTACAGTAGTAGGATGTGTAGTATTACAGTAGTACTGCAGTAGGATGTGTAGTATTACAGTAGTACTGCAGTAGGATGTGTAGTATTACAGCAGTACTGCAGTAGGATGTGTAGTATTACAGTAGTACTGCAGTAGGATGTGTAGTATTACAGTAGTACTGCAGTAGGATGTGTAGTATTACAGCAGTACTGCAGTAGGATGTGTAGTATTACAGTAGTACTGCAGTAGTAGTACCTGTTGGAGTCCCGCTCCAGCAGCAGCCCACTCACAGAGTGTCTCAGACAGTACACTCCTCCGAACACTGCACACATCCTGAAACAACAACGTCAGCTGATTCAGCATCATCCAATCAGCACCAGGGAAACATCACCAGCTGCAGTATTAATGTGGACAGTGAGGAAAACCTTTTTTACCTCAACAACACTGAATCCTGTCATTTAATAGTTTGGTTGTTAAGGGACTTTTAATAATAGTACTTTAGTAATACATCAAGATATAATTATGTCTCTAATTGCACAGATTAAGGGGTTTTGTCGGGGATAAAAGCCCTCCGTTTACAATACTTTAAAGGGGCTTTAATTCGGAGAATATTTTCATGTCATAGATTTTAAGCATTTTGTTGACCCTTTAAAAAACCCTTAAACAAAAAGATTGAGCAGGGAAAAGTTATTAATATATAAACATAACATATATATAAATATATATCTATATACATTTTATATATATTAAATACTCCTGGAAGGGGTTGGACTCTATTCTTCTCCGTACTGTGTCTTTGTACTGTCTGTCTCTCTGTACTGTCTGTCTCTCTGTACTGTCTGTTTCTCTGTACTGTCTGTCTCTCTGTACTGTATGTTTCTCTGTACTGTCTGTCTCTCTGTACTGTCTGTCTCTCTGTACTGTCTGTCTCTCTGGACTGTATGTCTGTCTGTACTGTACGTCTTTGTACTGTCTGTCTCTCTGTACTGTCTGTCTCTCTGTACTGTCTGTCTCTCTGTACTGTACGTCTTTGTACTGTCTGTCTTTGTACTGTCTGTCTCTCTGTACTGTCTGTCTTTGTACTGTCTGTCTCTCTGTACTGTCTTTCTCTCTGTACTGTCTTTCTCTCTGTACTGTCTGTCTCTCTGTACTGTCTGTCTCTCTGTACTGTCTGTCTCTCTGTACTGTCTGTCTTTGTACTCTCTGTCTCTCTGTACTGTTCTCTGTACTGTCTTTGCACTGTCTGTCTCTCTGTACTGTCTGTCTCTCTGTACTGTACGTCTTTGTACTGTCTGTCTTTGTACTGTCTGTCTCTCTGTACTGTCTGTCTCTCTGTACTGTCTTTCTCTCTGTACTGTCTGTCTCTCTGTACTGTACGTCTTTGTACTGTCTGTCTTTGTACTGTCTGTCTCTCTGTACTGTCTTCTCTCTGTACTGTCTTTCTCTCTGTACTGTCTGTCTTGTACTGTCTGTCTTGTACTGTCTGTCTCTCTGTACTGTCTTTCTCTCTGTACTGTCTGTCTCTCTGTACTGTCTGTCTTTGTACTCTCTGTCTCTCTGTACTGTCTTTCTCTCTGTACTGTCTGTCTTTGCACTGTCTGTCTCTCTGTACTGTCTCTCTCTGTACTGTACGTCTTTGTACTGTCTGTCTTTGTACTGTCTGTCTCTCTGTACTGTCTGTCTCTCTGTACTGTCTTTCTCTCTGTACTGTCTGTCTCTCTGTACTGTACGTCTTTGTACTGTCTGTCTTTGTACTCTCTGTCTCTCTGTACTGTCTGTCTCTCTGTACTGTCTGTCTTTGTACTGTCTGTCTCTCTGTACTGTCTGTCTCTCTGTACTGCATGTCTCTCTGTACTGTCTGTCTCTCTGTACTGCATGTCTCTCTGTACTGTCTTTCTCTCTGTACTGTCTGTCTTTGTACTGCATGTCTCTCTGTACTGCATGTCTCTCTGTACTATCTGTCTCTCTGCACTGTCTGTCTCTCTGTACTGTCTGTCTCTCTGTACTGTCTGTCTCTCTGCACTGTACGTCTCTCTGTACTGTATGTCTCTCTGTACTGTCTGTCTCTCTGTACTGTCTGTCTCTCTGTACTCTCTGTACTGTCTGTCTCTCTGTACTGCATGTCTCTCTGTACTGTCTGTCTCTCTGCACTGTCTGTCTCTCTGTACTGTCTGTCTCTCTGTACTGTCTGTCTCTCTGTACTGTCTGTCTCTCTGTACTGTCTGTCTCTCTGCACTGTACGTCTCTCTGTACTGTCTGTCTCTCTGTACTGTCTGTCTCTCTGTACTGTCTGTCTCTCTGTACTGTCTGTCTCTCTGTACTGTCTGTCTCTCTGCACTGTACGTCTCTCTGTACTGTCTGTCTCTCTGTACTGTCTGTCTCTCTGTACTGTATGTCTCTCTGTAATGTCTGTCTCTCTGTACTGTCTGTCTCTCTGTACTGTCTGTCTCTCTGTATGTCTCTCTGTACTGTCTGTCTCTCTGTACTGTCTGTCTCTCTGTACTGTCTGTCTCTCTGTATGTCTCTCTGTACTGTATGTCTCTCTGTACTGTATGTCTCTCTGTACTGTATGTCTCTCTGTACTGTCTGTCTCTCTGTATGTCTCTCTGTACTGTCTGTCTCTCTGTACTGTCTGTCTCTGTCTCTCTGTACTGTCTGTCTCTCTGTCTGTCTCTCTGTACTGTATGTCTCTCTGTACTGTCTGTCTCTCTGTACTGTCTGTCTCTCTGCACTGTACGTCTCTCTGTACTGTACGTCTCTCTGTACTGTCTGTCTCTCTGTACTGTCTGTCTCTCTGTACTGTACGTCTTTGTACTGTCTGTCTTTGTACTGTCTGTCTCTCTGTACTGTCTGTCTTTGTACTGTCTGTCTCTCTGTACTGTCTGTCTCTCTGTATGTCTCTCTGTACTGTATGTCACTCTGTACTGTCTGTCTCTCTGTACTGTCTGTCTCTCTGTATGTCTCTCTGTACTGTCTGTCTCTCTGTATGTCTCTCTGTACTGTATGTCTCTCTGTACTGTCTGTCTCTCTGTACTGTCTGTCTCTCTGTATGTCTCTCTGTACTGTCTGTCTCTCTGTACTGTCTGTCTCTCTGTACTGTCTGTCTCTCTGTACTGTCTGTCTCTCTGTACTGTCTGTCTCTCTGTACTGTCTGTCTCTCTGTATGTCTCTCTGTACTGTCTGTCTCTCTGTACTGTCTGTCTCTCTGTACTGTCTGTCTCTCTGTACTGTCTGTCTCTCTGTCTGTCTCTCTGTACTGTATGTCTCTCTGTACTGTCTGTCTCTCTGTACTGTCTGTCTCTCTGCACTGTACGTCTCTCTGTACTGGACGTCTTTGTACTGTCTGTCTCTCTGTACTGTACGTCTTTGTACTGTCTGTCTCTCTGTACTGTCTGTCTTTGTACTGTCTGTCTCTCTGTACTGTCTTTCTCTCTGTACTGTCTGTCTCTCTGTACTCTCTGTCTCTCTGTACTGTCTTTCTCTCTGTACTGTATGTCTCTGTACTGTATGTCTTTGTACTCTCTGTCTCTCTGTACTGTCTTTCTCTCTGTACTGTCTGTCTTTGCACTGTCTGTCTCTCTGTACTGTCTGTCTCTCTGTACTGTCTGTCTCTCTGTACTGTACGTCTTTGTACTGTCTGTCTTTGTACTGTCTGTCTCTCTGTACTGTCTGTCTTTGTACTGTCTGTCTCTCTGTACTGTCTTTCTCTCTGTACTGTCTTTCTCTCTGTACTGTCTGTCTCTCTGTACTGTCTTTCTCTCTGTACTGTCTGTCTCTCTGTACTGTATGTCTCTGTACTGTATGTCTTTGTACTCTCTGTCTCTCTGTACTGTCTTTCTCTCTGTACTGTGTCTTTGCACTGTCTGTCTCTCTGTACTGTCTGTCTCTCTGTACTGTCTGTCTCTCTGTACTGTACGTCTTTGTACTGTCTGTCTTTGTACTGTCTGTCTCTCTGTACTGTCTGTCTTTGTACTGTCTGTCTCTCTGTACTGTCTTTCTCTCTGTACTGTCTTTCTCTCTGTACTGTCTTTCTCTCTGTACTGTCTGTCTCTCTGTACTGTACGTCTTTGTACTGTCTGTCTTTGTACTCTCTGTCTCTCTGTACTGTCTTTCTCTCTGTACTGTCTGTCTTTGCACTGTCTGTCTCTCTGTACTGTCTGTCTCTCTGTACTGCATGTCTCTCTGTACTGTCTTTCTCTCTGTACTGTCTGTCTTTGCACTGTCTGTCTCTCTGTACTGTCTGTCTCTCTGTACTGCATGTCTCTCTGTACTGTCTGTCTCTCTGTACTGTCTGTCTCTCTGTACTGTCTGTCTCTCTGTACTGTCTGTCTCTCTGTCTGTCTCTCTGTACTGTATGTCTCTCTGTACTGTCTGTCTCTCTGTACTGTCTGTCTCTCTGCACTGTACGTCTCTCTGTACTGGACGTCTTTGTACTGTCTGTCTCTCTGTACTGTACGTCTTTGTACTGTCTGTCTCTCTGTACTGTCTGTCTTTGTACTGTCTGTCTCTCTGTACTGTCTTTCTCTCTGTACTGTCTGTCTCTCTGTACTCTCTGTCTCTCTGTACTGTCTTTCTCTCTGTACTGTCTGTCTCTCTGTACTGTATGTCTCTGTACTGTATGTCTTTGTACTCTCTGTCTCTCTGTACTGTCTTTCTCTCTGTACTGTCTGTCTTTGCACTGTCTGTCTCTCTGTACTGTACGTCTTTGTACTGTCTGTCTTTGTACTGTCTGTCTCTCTGTACTGTCTGTCTTTGTACTGTCTGTCTCTCTGTACTGTCTTTCTCTCTGTACTGTCTTTCTCTCTGTACTGTCTGTCTCTCTGTACTGTCTTTCTCTCTGTACTGTCTGTCTCTCTGTACTGTATGTCTCTGTACTGTATGTCTTTGTACTCTCTGTCTCTCTGTACTGTCTTTCTCTCTGTACTGTGTCTTTGCACTGTCTGTCTCTCTGTACTGTCTGTCTCTCTGTACTGTCTGTCTCTCTGTACTGTACGTCTTTGTACTGTCTGTCTTTGTACTGTCTGTCTCTCTGTACTGTCTGTCTTTGTACTGTCTGTCTCTCTGTACTGTCTTTCTCTCTGTACTGTCTTTCTCTCTGTACTGTCTTTCTCTCTGTACTGTCTGTCTCTCTGTACTGTACGTCTTTGTACTGTCTGTCTTTGTACTCTCTGTCTCTCTGTACTGTCTTTCTCTCTGTACTGTCTGTCTTTGCACTGTCTGTCTCTCTGTACTGTCTGTCTCTCTGTACTGCATGTCTCTCTGTACTGTCTTTCTCTCTGTACTGTCTGTCTTTGCACTCTGTCTCTCTGTACTGTCTGTCTCTCTGTACTGCATGTCTCTCTGTACTGTCTGTCTCTCTGTACTGCATGTCTCTCTG
This sequence comes from Cottoperca gobio, assembly GCF_900634415.1. Classification (NCBI taxonomy): domain Eukaryota; kingdom Metazoa; phylum Chordata; class Actinopteri; order Perciformes; family Bovichtidae; genus Cottoperca; species Cottoperca gobio. Next base: position 25,539,269 of record NC_041368.1, on the reverse strand, counting down.
TACTGTCTTTCTCTCTGTACTGTCTGTCTTTGTACTGTCTGTCTCTCTGTACCGTCTGTCTCTCTGTACTGCATGTCTCTCTGTACTGTCTGTCTCTCTGCACTGTCTGTCTCTCTACTGTCTGTCTCTCTGTACTGTCTGTCTCTCTGCACTGTACGTCTCTCTGTACTGTCTGTCTCTCTGTACTGTCTGTCTCTCTGTACTGTCTGTCTCTCTGTCTGTCTCTCTGTACTGTATGTCTCTCTGTACTGTATGTCTCTCTGTACTCTCTCTGTACTGTCTGTCTCTCTGTACTGTATGTCTCTCTGTACTGTCTGTCTCTCTGCACTGTACGTCTCTCTGTACTGTATGTCTCTCTGTACTGTCTGTCTCTCTGTACTGTCTGTCTCTCTGTCTGTCTCTCTGTACTGTATGTCTCTCTGTACTGTACGTCTCTCTGTACTCTGTACTGTCTGTCTCTCTGTACTGCATGTCTCTCTGTACTGTCTGTCTCTCTGCACTGTCTGTCTCTCTGTACTGCATGTCTCTCTGTACTGTCTGCATGTCTCTCTGTACTGTCTGTCTCTCTGTACTGTCTGTCTCTCTGTACTGTCTGTCTCTCTGCACTGTACGTCTCTGTACTGTCTGTCTCTCTGTACTGTCTGTCTCTCTGTACTGTCTGTCTCTGTCTGTCTCTCTGTACTGTATGTCTCTCTGTACTGTATGTCTCTCTGTACTGTATGTCTCTCTGTACTGTCTGTCTCTCTGTACTGTCTGTCTCTCTGTACTGTCTGTCTCTCTGTACTGTCTGTCTCTCTGTACTGTCTGTCTCTCTGTCTGTCTCTCTGTACTGTATGTCTCTCTGTACTGTCTGTCTCTCTGTACTGTCTGTCTCTCTGCACTGTACGTCTCTCTGTACTGTATGTCTCTCTGTACTGTCTGTCTCTCTGTACTGCATGTCTCTCTGTACTGTCTGTCTCTCTGTACTGTCTGTCTCTCTGTCTGTCTCTCTGTACTGTATGTCTCTCTGTACTGCATGTCTCTCTGTACTGTCTGCATGTCTCTCTATACTGTCTGTCTCTCTGTACTGTCTGTCTCTCTGTACTGTCTGTCTCTCTGTACTGTCTGTCTCTCTGCACTGTACGTCTCTCTGTACTGTCTGTCTCTCTGTACTGTCTGTCTCTCTGTACTGTCTGTCTCTCTGTACTGTATGTCTCTCTGTACTGCATGTCTCTCTGTACTGTCTGTCTCTCTGTACTGTCTGTCTCTCTGTATGTCTCTCTGTACTGTATGTCTCTCTGTACTGTCTGTCTCTCTGTACTGTCTGTCTTTGTACTGTCTGTCTCTCTGTACTGTCTTTCTCTCTGTACTGTCTTTCTCTCTGTACTGTCTGTCTCTCTGTACTCTCTGTACTGTCTGTCTTTGTACTCTCTGTCTCTCTATACTGTCTTTCTCTCTGTACTGTCTGTCTCTCTGTACTGTATGTCTCTGTACTGTATGTCTTTGTACTCTCTGTCTCTCTGTACTGTCTTTCTCTCTGTACTGTCTGTCTTTGCACTGTCTGTCTCTCTGTACTGTCTGTCTCTCTGTACTGTCTGTCTCTCTGTACTGTACGTCTTTGTACTGTCTGTCTTTGTACTGTCTTTCTCTCTGTACTGTCTTTCTCTCTGTACTGTCTTTCTCTCTGTACTGTCTGTCTCTCTGTACTGTACGTCTTTGTACTGTCTGTCTTTGTACTCTGTCTCTCTGTACTGTCTTTCTCTCTGTACTGTCTGTCTTTGCACTGTCTGTCTCTCTGTACTGTCTGTCTCTCTGTACTGCATGTCTCTCTGTACTGTCTTTCTCTCTGTACTGTCTGTCTTTGCACTGTCTGTCTCTCTGTACTGTCTGTCTCTCTGTACTGCATGTCTCTCTGTACTGTCTGTCTCTCTGTACTGCATGTCTCTCTGTACTGTCTTTCTCTCTGTACTGTCTGTCTTTGTACTGTCTGTCTCTCTGTACCGTCTGTCTCTCTGTACTGCATGTCTCTCTGTACTGTCTGTCTCTCTGCACTGTCTGTCTCTCTGTACTGTCTGTCTCTCTGTACTCTCTGTCTCTCTGCACTGTACGTCTCTCTGTACTGTCTGTCTCTCTGTACTGTCTGTCTCTCTGTACTGTCTGTCTCTCTGTACTGTCTGTCTCTCTGTCTGTCTCTCTGTACTGTATGTCTCTCTGTACTGTATGTCTCTCTGTACTCTCTCTGTACTGTCTGTCTCTCTGTACTGTCTGTCTCTCTGCACTGTACATCTCTCTGTACTGTATGTCTCTCTGTACTGTCTGTCTCTCTGTACTGTCTGTATCTCTGTCTGTCTCTCTGTACTGTATGTCTCTCTGTACTGTACGTCTCTCTGTACTCTCTGTACTGTCTGTCTCTCTGTACTGTATGTCTCTCTGTACTGTATGTCTCTCTGTACTGTCTGTCTCTCTGTACTGTCTGTCTCTCTGCACTGTACGTCTCTCTGTACTGTCTGTCTCTCTGTACTGTCTGTCTCTCTGTACTGTCTGTCTCTCTGTCTGTCTCTCTGTACTGTATGTCTCTCTGTACTGTACGTCTCTCTGTACTGCATGTCTCTCTGTACTGTCTGTCTCTCTGCACTGTCTGTCTCTCTGTACTGCATGTCTCTCTGTACTGTCTGCATGTCTCTCTGTACTGTCTGTCTCTCTGTACTGTCTGTCTCTCTGTACTGTCTGTCTCTCTGCACTGTACGTCTCTCTGTACTGTCTGTCTCTCTGTACTGTCTGTCTCTCTGTACTGTCTGTCTCTCTGTACTGTCTGTCTCTCTGTACTGTCTGTCTCTCTGTACTGTCTGTCTCTGTCTGTCTCTCTGTACTGTATGTCTCTCTGTACTGTATGTCTCTCTGTACTGTATGTCTCTCTGTACTGTCTGTCTCTCTGTATGTCTCTCTGTACTGTATGTCTCTCTGTACTGTCTGTCTCTCTGTACTGTCTGTCTCTCTGTACTGTCTGTCTCTCTGTACTGTCTGTCTCTGTCTGTCTCTCTGTACTGTATGTCTCTCTGTACTGTCTGTCTCTCTGTACTGTCTGTCTTTGTACTGTCTGTCTCTCTGTACTGTCTTTCTCTCTGTACTGTCTTTCTCTCTGTACTGTCTGTCTCTCTGTACTCTCTGTCTCTCTGTACTGTCTGTCTTTGTACTCTCTGTCTCTCTATACTGTCTTTCTCTCTGTACTGTCTGTCTCTCTGTACTGTATGTCTCTGTACTGTATGTCTTTGTACTCTCTGTCTCTCTGTACTGTCTTTCTCTCTGTACTGTCTGTCTTTGCACTGTCTGTCTCTCTGTACTGTCTGTCTCTCTGTACTGTCTGTCTCTCTGTACTGTACGTCTTTGTACTGTCTGTCTTTGTACTGTCTGTCTCTCTGTACTGTCTGTCTTTGTACTGTCTGTCTCTCTGTACTGTCTTTCTCTCTGTACTGTCTTTCTCTCTGTACTGTCTGTCTCTCTGTACTGTACGTCTTTGTACTGTCTGTCTTTGTACTCTCTGTCTCTCTGTACTGTCTTTCTCTCTGTACTGTCTGTCTTTGCACTGTCTGTCTCTCTGTACTGTATGTCTCTCTGTACTGTCTGTCTCTCTGTACTGCATGTCTCTCTGTACTGTCTTTCTCTCTGTACTGTCTGTCTTTGTACTGTCTGTCTCTCTGTACCGTCTGTCTCTCTGTACTGCATGTCTCTCTGTACTGTCTGTCTCTCTGCACTGTCTGTCTCTCTGTACTGTCTGTCTCTCTGTACTGTCTGTCTCTCTGCACTGTACGTCTCTCTGTACTGTACGTCTCTCTGTACTGTCTGTCTCTCTGTACTGTCTGTCTCTCTGTACTGTCTGTCTCTCTGTCTGTCTCTCTGTACTGTCTGTCTCTCTGTACTGTCTGTCTCTCTGTCTGTCTCTCTGTACTGTATGTCTCTCTGTACTGTATGTCTCTCTGTACTGTATGTCTCTCTGTACTGTATGTCTCTCTGTACTATCTGTCTCTCTGTACTGTCTGTCTCTCTGCACTGTACGTCTCTCTGTACTGTATGTCTCTCTGTACTGTCTGTCTCTCTGTACTGTCTGTCTCTCTGTCTGTCTCTCTGTACTGTATGTCTCTCTGTACTGTACGTCTCTCTGTACTGTACGTCTCTCTGTACTCTCTGTACTGTCTGTCTCTCTGTACTGCATGTCTCTCTGTACTGTCTGTCTCTCTGCACTGTCTGTCTCTCTGTACTGCATGTCTCTCTGTACTGTCTGCATGTCTCTCTGTACTGTCTGTCTCTCTGTACTGTCTGTCTCTCTGCACTGTACGTCTCTCTGTACTGTCTGTCTCTCTGTACTGTCTGTCTCTCTGTACTGTATGTCTCTCTGTACTGTATGTCTCTCTGTACTGTCTGTCTCTCTGTATGTCTCTCTGTACTGTATGTCTCTCTGTACTGTCTGTCTCTCTGTACTGTCTGTCTCTCTGTACTGTCTGTCTCTCTGTACTGTCTTTCTCTCTGTAATGTCTCTCTGTACTGTATGTCTCTCTGTACTGTCTGTCTCTCTGCACTGTTTGTCTCTCTGCACTGTCTCTCTGCACTGTACGTCTCTCTGTACTGTACGTCTCTCTGTACTGTCTGTCTCTCTGTACTGTCTGTCTCTCTGTACTGTATGTCTCTCTGTACTGTCTGTCTCTCTGTACTGTCTGTCTCTCTGTCTGTCTCTCTGTACTGTATGTCTCTCTGTACTGTCTGCATCTCTGTACTGTCTCTCTGCACTGTACGTCTCTCTGTACTGTCTGTCTCTCTGTACTGTCTGTCTCTCTGTACTGTATGTCTCTCTGTACTGTCTGTCTCTCTGTACTGTCTGTCTCTCTGTCTGTCTCTCTGTACTGTATGTCTCTCTGTACTATCTGTCTCTCTGTACTGTCTGTCTCTCTGCACTGTACGTCTCTCTGTACTGTATGTCTCTCTGTACTGTCTGTCTCTCTGTACTGTCTGTCTCTCTGTCTGTCTCTCTGTACTGTATGTCTCTGTACTGTACGTCTCTCTGTACTGTACGTCTCTCTGTACTCTCTGTACTGTCTGTCTCTCTGTACTGCATGTCTCTCTGTACTGTCTGTCTCTCTGCACTGTCTGTCTCTCTGTACTGCATGTCTCTCTGTACTGTCTGCATGTCTCTCTGTACTGTCTCTCTGTACTGTCTGTCTCTCTGTACTGTCTGTCTCTCTGTACTGTATGTCTCTCTGTACTGTATGTATCTCTGTACTGTCTGTCTCTCTGCACTGTCTGTCTCTCTGCACTGTACGTCTCACTGTACTGTACATCTCTCTGTACTGTCTGTCTCTCTGTACTGTCTGTCTCTCTGTACTGTCTGTCTCTCTGTCTGTCTCTCTGTACTGTCTGTCTCTCTGTACTGTCTGTCTCTCTGTCTGTCTCTCTGTACTGTATGTCTCTCTGTACTGTCTGTCTCTCTGTCTGTCTCTCTGTACTGTCTGTCTCTCTGTACTGTATGTCTCTCTGTACTGTCTGTCTCTCTGTCTGTCTCTCTGTACTGTCTGTCTCTCTGTACTGTCTGTCTCTCTGTACTGTCTGTCTCTGTATGTTGAGACCTTCCTATTAAATTACTTAATAAAAACTACATTTCTAAATATAAATTCATTGTGAGTAAAAACTGTATTTTCAGTAAAAGTCTTCCTGACAACATCTTTTCTCAGCCTCAACAGAGTTCATGTAGCCCAATCACATTCAGTAAACTGACACACTAACACCTTGTATAGTGTGTGTGTGTGTGTGTGAGTGTGTCTCAGCTGAGAAGTAATATCCGCTGAGGATCATCTAATATGTAAATGAGCTGAGCCTTGGGCGACACCTCCCTCATTAATATTCATGCTCTGCTCTAATGAGACAGCAGCCGTCACCATGACAACCAACTGATCTGCCTCCAGGAAGTTACCGACCGCGAGATGCCGCAGCACGTCAGCTGCAGAAGAAGAAGTCCATCCAAACAATAACTGCAGCGTTTAAAGTCCACAAGTCAACATTTACTGTTTTTGTCTCACTTCAGAACACATTTGTTGGAGTTTAGCCTCAAAAACTACATTTGTGTAGTCGTACATTTATATAACAATGAGCAAAAATCTTTTTAATTCGACGGCAGACGTTGGAATAAAGAGATGTAGTACGAGGGTGGCACCACATGGTTCTTACCTACAGAAACACTGCGGTATCTCTCCGAGGCCGTAGACAGGGAACAGGAAGGGCGTGTTGCCGTAGCGACCCAGGCAACGCAAGAAGTGACGCGTGGAGGCCAGGCCCTCCTCTGTGGGCGTGTCTTCTGTCACCATGGCAATGGAGTGAAGCAGGAAGTGCTGCAGGTTCTCACCGAGCTGCTGGTCAGTGAGGAACTCCAAATATGGCCGACCGTTGTAGGCTGGAGGGAAAGGGGGGTAAAGGACTACATTACCCACAATGCTCCGGTTGTACTTATAATGTCAGCAAAAGTTGAAATCTGTGCCATATGATATGATCCAAAATTATTAAGACAGCTTTATTTTTTAAATGCAGCGCTCTAAAATTATATTTAACGTAACGTCCACTACTGACGACGTTTTGCCTGCTGATCCCCACTCAGAAACCTTTTCCCAATTTCCTGAAATGTGTGCACTGCTGTGATGTCAGTTAGTCAGGTGACGCGTCTCACCTCGCTGCTCCTCCGTCTCCTCCGCACAGGAAGTGAGGAAACGCATCAACTTCCTCTTCTCCACCACCGAAAGCTGACGACTCGCAAACACGTCGGCTCTGCTGCAGGGCACCTTAGTGACAGACAGGTACAGAGAAACAGACAGGTACACAGAGAGATAGACAGAGAGAGCGACAGAGAGAGACAGAGAGAGAGAGCGACAGAGACAGAGAGAGAGAGCGACAGAGAGAGAGACAGAGAGAGAGACAGAGAGAGAGACAGAGAGAGAGAGACAGAGAGAGAGAGACAGAGTGAGACAGAGAGAGACAGAGAGAGAGACAGAGAGCGACATACAGACAGGTAGAGAGAGAGAGCGAGAGAGAGAGAGAGAAGAGAGACAGAGAGACAGAGAGAGAGAGCGAGAGAGAGCGACATACAGACAGGTAGAGAGAGAGAGACAGAGAGACAGAGAGAGAGACAGAGAGAGAGCGACATACAGACAGGTAGAGAGAGAGAGAGAGAGACAGAGAGAGACAGAGAGACAGAGAGAGAGAGAGAGAGAGACAGAGAGAGCGACATACAGACAGGTAGAGAGAGAGAGAGAGAGACAGAGAGAGAGAGACAGAGAGAGACAGAGAGAGACAGAGAGAGAGAGACAGAGAGAGAGAGAGACAGAGAGAGAGACAGAGAGACAGGTAGAGGAGAGCGAGAGAGAGAGAGAGAGAGACAGGTACAGAGAGACATACAGACAGAGACAGAGAGAGAGACAGGTATTGAGAGAGAGAGACAGGCACAGAGAGACAGACAGGTACAGAGAGAGACAGACAGGTACAGAGAGACAGGTAATGAGAGAGAGAGAGACAAGTATAGAGACAGACGGGTACAGAGAGAGAGAGACAGGTCAACAGACAGACAGCCAGGTTCCTATATATTTGTGATATTTGGCTTTATAAATAAAATGGACTCAAATGTGAACACACAGACAGGTGCACACACCTGTTCCACCTTCCCTTGGCGATAGGTGAGTATCCTGGTGACGTTCTTGAACTCTGCATAGCGACTGACATTTGATTTGATGAGCAGATCGACCAATGAGCCGCGAGAATACATGAGCTGAGGAAGAAGGAAAACATGTTAACAAGAACAATAAACATTATAATGTTTATTATACATTACAATTTAAAATACAATGTATATTATAATATATATTATAATATATATTATAATATATTTATGTTATGTTATATTGTTATGTAATGTGCTAATGCTAATGTATTTAAATAAAGTTGCTACATGATGTCATGTTGTTGTATAACCTCGTGTTACCTTGGAGACCAGGTCGATGTTGAACCTGCGTCCTTCCTTCACCAGCTGAGCGTAGCTGATCTTCTTCCTGGTTGGCTCTGATTGGCTCGGAGCAGCAATGGGGGTTGGTTGATGTGCATTTGGCTCCTCCCCCTCATTCTGGGAGGCCTGTGTGATTGGTGGAAACATCTGTCAACCCGAGACCATCATTCAGAGCTGTGATCAGCTGTAAATTCTTACAGTAATAATTGATTATTTATAACACTTAAGACCTGAAGAAGATCAAATGTGTCCTTATTGGTCAGCTGTTCTCCGTCTCTGGCTGCTGTCTCCTCGGGCTTCTGGTGTGATTCCTCTTCCTTTAAATCTAAAGTGAAAAACACATTTCTTAAATAGTTTCTGACGTTTTCTCCGACTGTGAATCCTGAATCTAAAATACTTAAGTTCTGGAGACTTTTTCTGCAGAATTCAAATGAATTATATTTATTACATTGCGGTGTTTTAGTGAAGCATCGATATTTGAGCAGAATCAAACCTGCAGATTCTGATGTTTCTTTGACAGCGTCTTCGTCAGCTGCTCCTCGCTCTTCTTCTGTGGTGTTTGGAGTTTCCTCCTCCTCATCTTCCTCACTGAGAACAACATTAATAACTTCATTAATGATTTAGTGATATACGTGTCTCAGGACTGGAGTTCACTCATCAAACCAAATTTACAAATTACAAAAAATAAAAACAAGAAAGTGGAGAATCATTTTGAGGCACTGGAAGGCTTTTAATGTGAAACATCTGTGCAGGAAGTGTCAGCAAGGTTTACCTGGTGAAGCAGAACACCTGCAGGTTACTGATGGATGCGGAGTCTGAGTTTGACAGGTAGATTAGCTCCTCCCCTTCCTCTAACAGGCTCGACCAATCCTGAACCTCCTCTGGCTGAGGCCCCTCCTACATCACACACACACACAGGTTAATATGAGTCATCATGCTCAGCAGCCAATCACAGTGCAGCGTTGTACTCACATGGTGCTGTTGTATCCAGGTGAGCAGAGCGTTGAAGGTGAAGCTGGCCCAGTTAGCTGCATAATAACTCCTCCTGAACACACACTCTACAGTCAGTCCACCATGTCTTGATTCTGTCGTTTAATAATATATTCTGATGACTAATATTATAATATCTGATACATATCTGACCTGTCGAGGTGAAGGACTCTCTGCCCGACTCTGGAGAAGGCTGCTGCGACCACCGACTCAGCAAGACCTGAACACATGATCAATAATCTGTAATCTGTCATCTATAATCTGTAATATGTAAATCTGTCATCTGTAATCTATAATCTGTAATCTATAGTGTGTAATCTATAGTGTGTAATCTATAATCTATAATCAATGTCAATGTGCGCGATAAACACATCTTGAAAGACTGCGATAAACATTTTAATTTTTTTATTCATCAAGCAATTAGTTGTGATTCAGCAGTAACTTTAATATTTGAAGCTAAAGTTCCTGCAGGATTATTTTTGTTGGATCTTCAATGTTATTTACACGCTTTGGACAAATGTGTCGGCTAAATTAAATGTTTATTTATCACAGGTAAAATCACGATCGCAATATTCAACAACGTTCAATTACATATTTTCCTCAGATCGTGCAGCACATAAAGGACGATATTGACTAAAAACTGGAACTTTTACATCATTTGGCGAAGATTCCTGTATTTTTTATATTGCAAAATATATTGCAGGAAAAACAATATCAGTGTCTTTCCTAACATCGTGCTGCCCTCGTTTATTTACCTGAAAGCTTTTATTGTGAAATATACTTTTGAGTTGTTTTAATGGTTTTATTTTGTTACTGTATTGATGCCATCACCAAAATATAATGGTAAATATTATACTTCACAAATTATACTTTTACTTAGAAAGAGCTCTCTCTTTCTAAAACTGTCATATTGTTCATATTTGTTATAGTATTTTAAGATATTTTTATTTTTCTATATTTATGTTCTTGACTATTTCCTCCTAATATGTTTATTGTATGTACCAAAACACCAAGTCAAAGTATGTGTAAACATGATTCTACTTATTTAACCCTTTTTATGATTCTGTGACATGTGTGTATGTAAACATCAGTTAGTCAGTTTATTATTGTGTATTCATGCTGCTAAGCTAACTGTTAGCATCACAGCAGCTCTCTTAAGACTGTTAGCACAACAGGCTAAGGTTAGCATCAGGCTAAAGCTGAGCAGCACAGTGAAACAATATATAAAGCTAACAAAGCTAACGTTAGCTCCACTGCGAACATTAACAAACAAACAGCAGCAGTGATGTTGGTGTTTGTTATTCCCTGCAGCTAACACAGCAGCCTGGGCGTTAGCTGCTAGCCGCAGTCATTTGAAATGAATTGGCCGTTAGCCGCTAGCTAACACCCAAAATGACCACAGCCCCCAGTGTTCGGACCGGATTTAAACCAGGTTTCCGGGATGTTTTGGAACCAAAAATCCGTGAGACCGAGCGGAGACACGTTCAGGTACATGACCCGGATCATAAAATGTCATAAAAACTCAGGTGTTTCTGTACCTGTGCCCAGAATGACGACGTCAAATTCAGACGGCAGATCCTCGGCGGCCATGTTGTTAGCAGGGACAAACACAAAATCACGTGACACGGAGAGCGTCACTGATCAATCAATAACAACAAGAACAAGAACAAGAGTAGTAATATTACTATTATTATTATTAATAACCATAGTAACAACAATCAATAACTACAATGTAACAGATAATCTAATTTCATGTTTGAACTTTTTTATTCTATTGTTTGTCAAAATATTTTTTATTAAATCTTCTGGTGACTAAACTATGACAAAAACTAAACTGCAGAATATAAGTAAGATATTGACTCTATATAAATATATAATTAACCTATTAACAGGGGAAAGAAAAAACATATATATAATAAAAACCTGTATAAATATGATGAGGTATACGATAGTAACGGATGTAATCAGATTACCAAAAATAAGAATCTATAATCAACTCAGATTACATTAAAACAATTGTGATTAGATTATAGTAACATTGTCAAGGATATTGATTACATTTATAATTAGGTCTTTAAAATACGGCAATTACCAAACTTCTTTTCATGACAATCAATGCAATTCATGAAAAGGTAATATTATTTTTTTAATGATGATTCATGGATAATAGAGTTTTTATTTACATAGAAAATGGAAGATGAGTAAAGTCCTTCATGCTGAATATACAAAATGTTTTCATTATGATGGTTCGCTGTGCATCATCCTGCCTATTTACACGGCTACTTACTAAATTAACCAATAATTAAACGAAATTGATTTTGATGATTTAATAACGATTGTTTTGCTAAAAAGAACATCATTGAAGTCAGTGATGATCAGCAACACCTTCTTCTTCTGTGGTGCTTTCTGCCACTGCCAAGTCCTGCACACACACACTCACACACATGTACACACACACATACACACACAGACACACACATAGACACACATACTGAGTGATATAAAGCCAACAGACTGTTTCCTCTGTTTCTCCTTTAATAATCTTAAAAACACCAGATGGTTAAAAAACTCTTCTCCTGTTCTTGTCTCCTTGAAACCTTGTTTCCTCCTCCTGTTTTAAAATTTGTATTTATGTAGAAACACATGAGTTTATCTGTAAAAATACTTTACATAACAAAAAAAGTAAAAGTAAATATGAATAAAACATGTGTGCTTACTGCACGTGTGTGTGTGTGTGTGTGTGTGTGTGTGTGTGTGTGTGTGTGTCTGCTGGTTGAAAACGTTTGAAGCACATTGAAAAGGAAAATAAAGTGTTTTTCTGTTAAATCTTTCCTGGCGTCTCTTCTGTCATTAAAGGGCCTTTTGTAGCTCGTTGGAACGAGGTGTTAACGAGGGCTGTGTGCTGATTGGACGGCTGTGATCGGCTGCCAAAACGTTTCCTGAAAAACCTTCAACGAAGAAAATACTGAGTTTATATTCTTACAAATATTGTTATTAATCTGTCATATATTATGAGTTCATGTGTTTTAGATCTATAGATCGTGTGCATGTGACGTCACGCTTATTTCCCAACCCGTAAGTCAGCCATGTTGGATGATATACACAACCAAGACGGCGCCCGTTCGCGTGTGAGTTGCTGCAACGCTTCGTAATTTTCTTTGTATTTAAACGTCTAAGATTGAAAGGAAATGCCAATCTTGTGCGCAGTGTATAGTTGTGGTCATAACGCTACTCGTGACCCAGAGAAACGGTTCTTTAGATTTCCTACAATCATCAAAAACAACGATCCACGAAAGAGGGATGAGTTACTGTCTACTGAACGCCGTCAGCTGGTTTAGCAACATTACTCGTGAGGATTCAACAGAAGAAGAAGCACAATTCACCCATGTGTGTGGCGTCCACTTTATATCTGGTAAGAGCTCATGCTAAAGCTAAAAGCAAAGCACCAATGTGAGAACATGCTTCGCTTAATATCGCCATACAATCACAGTGTGCGAGGATAACATCGGCGCTCTTCTCACTCACAAACCACGGCTTGAGCGGTGTATCTCGAGCTCTTTGCGAGTGATCTACACGGGCATGGACGAGCACCCTGTCATCTTTCAGTGGTTTGGTAAGAAGACTACCAACCCAGCCAGAAACAAAGACATTAGAAGCATCTCAGCTCTTGTACGCCTTCATTTGTGCGTTGGTTGCCCACGACGTTTGTAGCACAAGGTAGTTCACAATATCCGGATATTCAATCGGCGGTAATGAATCTAAATCCTCAATATAATCCGACGGCTTTAGCGTGTACGGTTCACGGCCACAAATTTGGACTTTTTCTCTTAATCTTGCCTTTGCAGAGGATCCAGAGATTTGAAGAAGTCGGAGTTGTATTGTAGTTGTTGCTCGCGTTAGACACCATTGTTGATTTGTCCAACATGGCATCGCACGCATACGTTACAGTTCTGTCAAGTGTTTGCAAACGAAGAATAGATGATATGGATGTGAAGTGTGACGGCCCCTGCTTAACCTGTCTTGTGTCAGTCACTGTGTTGTATCTGTTTAAAGTGTCTGTTTGTACTGCCCTAGAGCCGGGGTTGTGACAAATTGGGGGCTCATCCGGGATGTTCCATGGTTAACTAAGAGTATGTGACCAGGTTGATTCTTTTGTTTTGCTGTTGCCGGTAGCGGTCAACATTCGTTGTTCAGTAGCGTTTAGGAAGAAGATCTGTAGATAATATGGATGTGAAGTGTTTTAGATCTGTATATAATATGAATGTGAAGTGTTTTAGATCTGTATATAATATGAATGTGAAGTGTTTTAGATCTGTATATAATATGAATGTGAAGTGTTTTAGATCTGTAGATAATATGAATGTGAAGTGTTTTAGATCTATAGATAATATGAATGTGAAGTGTTTTAGATCTGTATATAATATGGATGTGAAGTGTTTTAGATCTGTATATAATATGAATGTGAAGTGTTTTAGATCTGTATATAATATGAATGTGAAGTGTTTTAGATCTGTAGATAATATGAATGTGAAGTGTTTAAGATCTGTATATAATATGAATGTGAAGTGTTTTAGATCTGTATATAATATGAATGTGAAGTGTTTTAGATCTGTATATAATATGAATGTGAAGTGTTTTAGATCTGTATATAATATGAATGTGAAGTGTTTAAGATCTGTAGATAATATGAATGTGAAGTGTTTAAGATCTGTATATAATATGAATGTGAAGTGTTTTAGATCTGTATATAATATGAATGTGAAGTGTTTAAGATCTGTAGATAATATGAATGTGAAGTGTTTTAGATCTGTATATAATATGAATGTGAAGTGTTTTAGATCTGTATATAATATGGATGTGAAGTGTTTTAGATCTATCGATAATATGGATGTGAAGTGTTTTAGATCTGTATATAATATGAATGTGAAGTGTTTTAGATCTGTATATAATATGAATGTGAAGTGTTTTAGATCTATCGATAATATGGATGTGAAGTGTTTTAGATCTGTATATAATATGGATGTGAAGTGTTTTAGATCTGTAGATAATATGAATGTGAAGTGTTTTAGATCTATATATAATATGAATGTGAAGTGTTTTAGATCTGTATATAATATGGATGTGAAGTGTTTTAGATCTATATATAATATGGATGTGAAGTGTTTTAGATCTGTAGATAATATGGATGTGAAGTGTTTTAGATCTATATATAATATGAATGTGAAGTGTTTTAGATCTGTATATAATATGAATGTGAAGTGTTTTAGATCTGTATATAATATGAATGTGAAGTGTTTTAGATCTGTAGATAATATGAATGTGAAGTGTTTTAGATCTATATATAATATGGATGTGAAGTGTTTTAGATCTATAGATAATATGGATGTGAAGTGTTTTAGATCTGTATATAATATGAATGTGAAGTGTTTTAGATCTGTAGATAATATGAATGTGAAGTGTTTTAGATCTATATATAATATGAATGTGAAGTGTTTTAGATCTATATATAATATGAATGTGAAGTGTTTTCGATCTATAGATAATATGAATGTGAAGTGTTTTAGATCTATAGATAATATGAATGTGAAGTGTTTTAGATCTGTATATATGAATGTGAAGTGTTTTAGATCTGTATATAATATGAATGTGAAGTGTTTTAGATCTGTATATAATATGAATGTGAAATGTTTTAGATCTGTAGATAATATGAATGTGAAGTGTTTTAGATCTGTATATAATATGAATGTGAAGTGTTTTAGATCTATATATAATATGGATGTGAAGTGTTTTAGATCTATAGATAATATGAATGTGAAGTGTTTTAGATCTGTAGATAATATGAATGTGAAGTGTTTTAGATCTGTAGATAATATGAATGTGAAATGTTTTAGATCTGTAGATAATATGAATGTGAAGTGTTTTAGATCTGTATATCATATGAATGTGAAGTGTTTTAGATCTGTATATAATATGAATGTGAAGTGTTTTAGATCTATATATAATATGAATGTGAAGTGTTTTAGATCTGTAGATAATATGAATGTGAAGTGTTTTAGATCTATATATAATATGAATGTGAAGTGTTTTAGATCTATAGATAATATGAATGTGAAGTGTTTTAGATCTGTATATAATATGAATGTGAAGTGTTTTAGATCTATATATAATATGAATGTGAAGTGTTTTAGATCTATAGATAATATGAATGTGAAGTGTTTTAGATCTGTAGATAATATGAATGTGAAGTGTTTTAGATCTGTATATAATATGAATGTGAAGTGTTTTAGATCTATATATAATATGGATGTGAAGTGTTTTAGATCTGTAGATAATATGAATGTGAAGTGTTTTAGATCTGTAGATAATATGAATGTGAAATGTTTTAGATCTGTAGATAATATGAATGTGAAGTGTTTTAGATCTGTATATCATATGAATGTGAAGTGTTTTAGATCTGTATATAATATGAATGTGAAGTGTTTTAGATCTGTAGATAATATGGATGTGAAGTGTTTTAGATCTGTAGATAATATGGATGTAAAGTGTTTTAGATCTGTAGATAATATGGATGTGAAGTGTTTTAGATCTGTAGATAATATGGATGTGATGTGTTCCGTTGACATTTAATCTGCTCTGCTCTATAAAGGTTAATTTGATGCTTTTAATTTGACGATGCATCTTTAATTGGAAACTCAGCTGATGTATGAAGTGGAGTTTCTCTCCGTCTCTCTTCTTCTACCTGAGATTAAAAAGGATGAATTTATTATCTGAACTGGGAAGCAGCTCACCTTATAAGATCAGTGCAGGCAGAAAGACTCCAGGGGCTTAAATAAAAACTAACAAGTTTTGCAGAGCAACTGTCTCTAGACGTATCAATAAATCACAAAAACAGTCCCATAAACTGCATTCTCAATCACGTTTCAAGGGAAAACGTGTTTTCTCAGGGATTATGGTCGTACTGTTAAAAATGTGGTCAACATTGAGTTTAAACAAAACCAAGCAAAAAGATAACAAAACTGCTTGTTTAGGTTTAATAAATGATCATTGTTTGGCTGATTTTTGGTATGGTTGCAATGTGGATGGTATGGTATGGTAGCCCAGAGCTCATTTACCACCAAATAACGCAAAATGTCACGTTTCTTTGGCAGTGTGGCTGCCGAGCTTCAGGCTTAGACCCACCTCCACCCTCAGGCCCTTTGGGCCCCGAGCTTTGAGGAGTGAAGTCTGAAACTGTACAAGACAATCATCAGGATACGACAGCATGCTTTAATTAGTTTAAATAAGCCACACAACCCCCACCGATAACACGAAAGTAAACAATTCAACAATATATTTATATATATACAACAATTTCAATATAACTGTAACTTCTAAAGTTAGGTAACATAAAGTTAGGCAAGTTAGGAGTTTGCTTACGTTGGCTAGCTATGCTAATGTTAAGCAAACTAGCGTTAACGTTAGTTGAAATTATTAACGTTACATTAAAGCTATATGTATTATTTTCCTGTTGTTGTGCTCACGTTAAGTTAGTTTGCTAATGACATTAGCATAACTAGCTAACGTTATCTAAAGTTACCAACTCCTGAGGTCAGTACAAGTTATTTGTAAGCATTATGTTACCTAACTTTAGAAGTTACAGTTATATTGAAATATTAATGTTGTGTTGTTTACCTTGGTGTTATTGGTGGAGGTCCAACTTTATTTATTAACGTTAAGCACAATACACTGCGCAATATAAATGTAATTAACAAAGCAGTGCAGTTGTACAGGAATGTCATTTTTAGGAGACCAGGCAAAAAGCAGTTGAGCTACAACTATTGTTATTATTATTAATAATATTATTAATATTACTTTCCTGAAATACTTCTATCAGAGATGTATTCACTCACTGCAGATCTAACTTCATTTTTAATTAAACTCAACGGTCCACATTCATTTTCTTATCATTTTCTTTTGTCTTCATTTGTTATATTTAATTAACTGTCAATCACTCACCTGTCAAATTCCCGGTATATAAACCCCGCCTCCGGGCTCGCCCTCTCAGCCAATGGGAGGCCTGTCCGTGTGCGGTCCCTGCGTGTGATTGGCTGGCCTCTGATTGGCTGTGTGCGGGACAGAGAGCACGAGGAGGACAGAGCGAACGAACTCATTTAGAGTGGCGGGAACAGAGAGAGACAGACCGCGGGAAAGTCATAGATGAAAAGAGAAGAAGACTCTGTTTTCTGCTCTAACATGGCGGTCTCCTCCAGCACCCCCCCGCCCACCGACCCCCTCTTCCACTCCGAACCGCCCTACAGCGCTCCCAACCCGGAGAGCTCCCCGCGCCTCCCCGCTGCTCGCCTGGCCGGAGCTTTCCTGAGCGGCGGCGGGAGCGGCAGAGTCCCGGTCAATGTGAACGGGTCGAGCGGCAGCGGATGCGGCGCCGCTCCTCCGCCGCACACTGAGTGTAAGATGGTGGAAGTTCATGGCGTGAAGGTGGCGTCGTTTTCGGTGAACGGCGTGGAGCTGATTTGCCTGCCGCAGGTGTTCGAGCTTTTCCTGAAGCACCTGGTGGGCGGACTGCACACCGTGTACACCAAACTGAAGCGGCTGGACATCAGCCCGGTGGTCTGCACCGTGGAGCAGGTGCGCGTCCTGCGGGGGCTCGGAGCCATCCAGCCCGGAGTCAACCGCTGCAAGCTCATCACTAGGGCTGACTTCGAGACGCTGTACCGGGACTGCACCAACGCCAGGTGAGCCGACACACGGAGCATGTTCAGAGGGAGAAGTTTAAAATCCGCTGTTTTTACCAGGGAGTCTGGTGCAGTGTTAAGAAGGTTAAATATATTCATTATTACAGTGAAGTTTAAAATCTGCTGTTTTTATCAGGGAGTCTGGTGCAGTGTAGAAGGTTAAATAGATTCATTATTACAGTGAAGTTTAAAATCCGCTGTTTTTACCAGGGAGTCTGGTGCAGTGTAGAAGGTTAAATAGATTCATTATTACAGTGAAGTTTAAAATCTGCTGTTTTTATCAGGGAGTCTGGTGCAGTGTAGAAGGTTAAATAGATTCATTATTACAGTGAATGCAGAATCAGAAATATTTTACTGATCCCGGGGAATTACGTTTTGCTCCCATCGTAGAATAGAAATATTTTAGTAAAGTAGAAATTAGTACGTAACAATATGTGCATTATACTACAATATATAATTCTGTAAATAATAATTTTGATAAAAATATGATCTTTGATTACGTGTGTTAAAATGCAAGAACAGTATTAATCAGAATATTAGTTGAAATAGTATAAATAAATAAAGCAGCATTAATGTCAGTTGAATTATTTGTATTATTATTTGAGTGGAAATAATAAAACATAGTAAATAATTTTTCTTGTTTTACACTAAACTGCTGACTAATAAGAAATATCAGAATAAATAAAGAATATTTTCTAATAATTCATACAAACAAGGAAGGTCATTTATTGTGACTTCAGTATTATATATGAATTCATATTAGATATTATCTATAAGATTGTAAATTATTAGGCTCCTTTTTAATTTTTAATTTCTGTGAATTATTTTAACATAAATATTTGAATGAATGTTTTGCTTTCTAATTAAATTAGTGATCCATTAATGTCAGATTTGAATATATTAAGTGTTTCAAACTCTTTTTATGTTGTGAATGAAGATAACCTAGCAGCAGAAACACATCAAGAGCTATAAAATAATAAAAACATATTTATTATATATATTAGACTGTATAAGATAATTGTGTGTCTTATATTTGATATAAGTTTATAGTTATGCAAGAATAATAAGTAGAGAATACATAATAATATAATAAAGTGTATGTGTTATATATATATAACATTACATTATCGGAATGTAATTAATATTACATATATGATGATAGACGTATTATAAAAGCTGCATTAATCAATCATTTTCATCATTGAGTATTTTGTCTAAAAAATGTAAATAGTGATAAATGTCTTTGTTCATTTATTTTATTCGAATATTAAAATAGTTTCTGATGAAATGGATTTCAACGACTCGTCGCTGCAGCTCATACTAATATATTGTTATCGGTATTAACAAGGAAATAAAAGCTTATAAATGGCTCTTTTATTTTAAGTACAATACGTTTTATTTTTATTTTCTAACAGTCAAGATGAGACGCGACGTCTTCACAGAATATTCAGTTCACTGAGAAACAACACAAATAAAATATTTCACACTGAAATGATCAATTTATTGACAAAATAGTTTCCAATTAATTTTCTGTCAGATCATAACATAGATTATAATATAATATATATAATATATATATATATTCTATATATATATATAATATATACCATATCATATATAATGGTAATATTATAATATATAATATTGTTATACAACATATTATGTTATGTTATTATATATTGCATGCAAATATGAAATATGACGAAATATATTATTAATAATGGAAAAAAAAACACTAACATACACACTGTAACATACACACTGTAACATACACACTGTAACACACACTAACACACACACTGTAACACACACACACACACACACACACTGTAACATACACACTGTAACATACACACTGTAACACATACACACTGTAACACATACACACTGTAACACATACACACTGTAACATACACACTGTAACACACACTGTAACACACACTAACACACACACTGTAACACACACACACACTGTAACATACACACTGTAACACACACACTGTAACATACACACTGTAACACACACACTGTAACACACACTGTAACACACACTGTAACACACACTAACACACACACACTGTAACACACACACACTGTAACATACACACTGTAACACATACACACTGTAACATACACACTGTAACACACTCACACACTGTAACAAACACACTCACAAACACACTGTAACATACACACTGTAACACACTCACTGTAGCAAACACAGTGTAACACACACACTGTAACATACACACTGTAACACACACAAACACTGTAACATACACACTGTAACACACACACACACTGTAACATACACACTGTAACACACACACACACACTGTAACATACACACTGTAACATACACACTGTAACATACACACTGTAACAAACACACTGTCACAAACACACTGTAACACACTCACTGTAGCAAACACAGTGTAACACACACACTGTAACGTACACACTGTAACACACACAAACACTGTAACATACACACTGTAACACACACACACACTGTAACATACACACTGTAACACACACTGTAACACACACACACACACACACACTGTAACATACACACTGTAACATACACACTGTAACAAACACACTGTCACAAACACACTGTAACACACTCACTGTAGCAAACACAGTGTAACACACACACTGTAACGTACACACTGTAACACACACAAACACTGTAACATACACACTGTAACACACACACACACTGTAACATACACACTGTAACACACACTGTAACACACACACACACACACTGTAACATACACACTGTAACATACACACTGTAACAAACACACTGTCACAAACACACTGTAACACACTCACTGTAGCAAACACAGTGTAACACACACACTGTAACGTACACACTAACACACACAAACACTGTAACATACACACTGTAACATATACACACTGTAACATACACACTGTAACACACACTCACACACTGTAACAAACACACTGTCACATACACACTGTAACACACTCACTGTAGCAAACACAGTGTAACACACACACTGTAGCATACACACTGTAACACACACACACTGTAACGTACACACTGTAACACACACACTGTAACACACACACACTGTAACATACACACACTGTAACACACACACTGTAACATACACACTGTAACATACACACACACTGTAACATACACACACTGTAAAACACACACTGTAACACACACACACTGTAACACACACACTCGCACTGTAAAATACACACTGTAACACACACACACACACTGTAACATACACACTGTAACACACACACTGTAACATACACACTGTAACACACACTGTAACACACACACTGTAAAATACACACTGTAACACACAGACACACACTGTAACGTACACACACAGACACACACGATAACATACACACTGTAACACACACTCACACACTGTAACATACACACTGTAACACACACTGTAACATACACACTGTAACACACACACTAACATACACACTGTAACACACACACTGTAACATACACACTGTAATATACACACTGTAACATACACACTGTAACATACACACTGTAACACACACACTGTAAAACACACACTGTAACACACACACTGTAACATACACACTGTAATATACACACTGTAACACACACACACTGTAACACATACACACTGTAACACATACACACTGTAACACACACACTGTAACACACACACTGTAACACATACACACTGTAACACATACACACTGTAACACACACTGTACCACACTACACACACACTGTAACACACACACTGTACACACACACTTAACACACACTGTAACATACACACTGTAACACATACACACTGTAACACACACACTGTAACATACACACTTTAACACATACACACTGTAACATACACACTGTAACACACACACTGTAGCACTGTATCATTTTATTCCGTCATATTTATCCCCGCCACAGATTGTGTGTGACAGATTTGCGTTGTTCTTATTAAAGTTTAAATGCGTCTCAGAGGTTTTTCCAGTTATTTTGTTATGCCCTGATTCACATGCAGAGTTTTTGTTATCACTGAACATGTAAACGTCTCACAGCCGTTTACCGTCCACATTATTCTGAGTTGTGAAGTGAAACAATAACAACGCTGATTTTTTGCCCATAACGGTGGGTCTTGTCCTGGACAACACTGTGTTAGCGACCTGCCAATCACAGGTAGCCCCGCCCTAAAGCAGACGCTGCTTCATCGTCTGTTTCACTCTGATGGGACTGAAGTTACTAAATGACATCATGTGTTGAAGAAGACTTGAACTACAGACTGAGACATAAACTCATCAGGTAATATTTACTGAGATAATAAATCAAGAGAGAAGTAGAAACATTTTCTCATAGACTTCTATACAGTGAGAGGAGTCGCCCCCTGCTGGACACCAGAGAGACTGCAGGTTTAAGACTTCAGACAATATAATGAATTATTTAAATATTCCCATCACATACACGTAACAATGTTCTTTCATTAACACTTGAACAGGTTTCACTGGTTAAACTGGGTTCAGTGTGTGTGTGTGTGTGTGTGTGTGTGTGTGTGTGCGCGCTACATAAAGGACAGTTTGTCCCAATTTAATTAAGTGTGGAAACCCTCCAACACACACACACACACAGGTAAATTAAATTCCTCAGGAATGTGTGTGTGGGAGGGTTGTCTGGGGCCTGTCAATCATACACTGACCTGTGTATACCCCCAAGACTGTGTGTGTGTGTGTGTGTGTGCAGTGTTAAATTTCTTCTTTTTAAATGTTGTTTTCACATACATGGAATCGGAGTTTCGGGCTTCCGGTGGAATCGCAATGCATGCTGGGTGGTGCGAGCCGCCATATTGGATTTCTTCTCTACGTGTTTACATTGTATTTGGCTAGTTGTTAGTGTGTGATCATCGCTCTTCTAGTTCTGGGATTTGGACACATTGTGTGGTGAAAGGATGTTCAAACTGTGGGAGAAAGATAAATCAATGGGCAGAATCTCATTGTGAGCTTCACGATTGCAAAACTTTCGACTGCGAGCCCCCGTTCAAACTATTTCCATTTCCAACAGCACTAACGAACAAAGACAGAAGGCTGGCATGGACCAAAGCTGTAAAGAGACAGGATTACAATGGGAAGTCTTGGGGGCCCAAGAAATCTTCATTTCATGCAAGTAAACCAACAAATGAATCCCTGATCCTGAACTCGACCTGGGGTGTGTCGTCTATCTACTATTTATATATTGACAAATGTACTTTCTATATATTGAGTTTTATAATAATTAACAAACACAAGTTAGGTATATATTTATAACAGCTTACCCTGCAACACAACTGCAATCAGCACTTATGATATCGTCAGTTTTCTTTCGTATGGGAAATGTTCATTGAATGTGTACATTACATGACATTACAGGTCATTTAGCAGACGCTCTTATCCAGAGCGACTTACATTGAACTAAGTACAGGGACAGTATTCCTTGAGCAACTCAGGGTTAAGTACCTTGCTCAGGGGTACAATGGTGGCAGCCATATATAGCAGGTACTGAACTCCCAACCTTCTAGTGTTTTGTTTGGAAGGCGTACCACTAGACCACTAGGCCATCACCACATTTTGCTTTCAAAAAGCAAAACTCAGAATCTGCGAGAGGATTGAAAGATATTTGTTTCAACCAGCCAGAGTCAAACAGTCTAAATGCTTTGCCTTCTTTGTATTCGTTCAAAGTTCGTTTATGAAACTCGACATGGTTCCCTGGGGGGTCAGACATTAAACATAATGTTATATCGCTGAGGTATATCGGCGGCCAAGAAGTCATGCTGTTGTTTTCATTGACCCGGCCATCCTGCAGTCTCAAGGGATCAGGCACTGAAACGCCACTCGGCATAACCAAAGCTTAGTCTTTTCTTTTTCTGTGATTGAAAGTCTTTCGTTAGCTGTTGGTTGCTCCTCAATGCCCATCTCTGATGCAGCGAAACACCCTGATGCAGCGAACACCCTGATGCAGCGAACACCCTGATGCAGCGAACACCCTGATGCAGCGAACACCTGATGCAGCGAACACCCTGATGTAGCGAACACCCTGATGTAGCGAACACCCTGATGTAGCGAACACCCTGATGCAGCGAACACCCTGATGTAGCGAACACCCTGATGCAGCGAACACCCTGATGTAGCGAACACCCTGATGTAGCGAACACCCTGATGTAGCGAACACCCTGATGTAGCGAACACCCTGATGTAGCGAACACCCTGATGTAGCGAACACCCTGATGTAGCGAACACCCTGATGTAGCGAACACCCTGATGCAGCGAACACCCTGATGCAGCGAACACCCTGATGCAGCGAACACCCTGATGTAGCGAACACCCTGATGCAGCGAACACCCTGATGTAGCGAACACCCTGATGCAGCGAACACCCTGATGCAGCGAACACCCTGATGTAGCGAACACCCTGATGTAGCGAACACCCTGATGTAGCGAACACCCTGATGCAGCGAACACCCTGATGCAGCGAACACCCTGATGTAGCGAACACCCTGATGTAGCGAACACCCTGGCAATAAGCTCCAGTTCTGTTCCTGAAACCTTTAAATACTTTCAAAGCTTCGACTTTCCTCATCTGAACCTCATCATAAGAGACTCAGAACTCATTGTAGAGCAGTAGCTTTGTTTACAACACGCTCGAAGAATAAACACAATGTAAACACGTAGAGAAGAAATCCAATATGGCGGCCCTTGTAGAGTTGGTGCTCACTTTTCTAGACACGCCACCCCAGCATGCATTGCGATTCCACCGGAAGCCCGAATCTCCGATTCCATATATACCAATTCATTTACATTTAATCTGCTGCTTATGACTAACAACTCTTTTTTATTTGATCTGTAAAACATCAGAAAATAAATGATTATATTTTTATAATTATGTAAAGTAATTATAAAAATGTAATGTGTTTTAATAAGTACACAAATTCAGAATCCGTTATTTTAATTGTATAAACATCCAGATCTACAGGAATGTATTTTCAATTAATTAATTAAACTCTTTAACTTTTTTAAAATCTTTTATAGAATTTGATTTGAAGTTTCCTTTTTACTTATGGATTCATATTTTTTTTTATATTGTTGGATTTATTTACTTGTATTACTTTTATTTTACAATTAACATGTTATGCACACAGTAGAGCTTATGGCATTATATACAATACTAAAAATAATAAAAGGACAAACTAAATTAAAATAAATACATTTCTTGACATACTTTATTGCTTTAATTTACACATAATACAAAATAATATCAAAACTTTACTGATGTCAGCAGTTCAGCTTTAATATGTATATTGATATTGTATATTATATAATATATATATATATATATATATATTGGATATTATGTAATATATATATTTTTATATTATATATTTATTTTGCAATATTTTCTTTTTTTATATATTCTCTATTTTTTGTTTTTCAGTTTGTCAGATTTAGTCTTATATTTATCTATATCTATCTTTATTTAAAACGTGTATCAGACAAACGGTGTGTCTATTTAAG
This sequence comes from Cottoperca gobio, assembly GCF_900634415.1. Classification (NCBI taxonomy): domain Eukaryota; kingdom Metazoa; phylum Chordata; class Actinopteri; order Perciformes; family Bovichtidae; genus Cottoperca; species Cottoperca gobio. The sequence continues at coordinate 25,513,962 of NC_041368.1, read as the reverse complement.
TCGTCCCCAGGGACGATGGACTAAATATAAAGGCTTTCAGAAGATGAGACAGAGATGAAGGTGTACTTCCTGTCCTGTAAGGTGGACTTCCTGTCTGCTGGTTTATTAAAGGAGCATCCCGCTGTGTTTTTCAGCTCTCGACCAGGCCGCCCTCCGAAGAGGACACTGGGCGTGGCCACGATGACAGACGGCTCCAGGCTCCTCCCACATGGACTGATTAGCCCCGCCCTGCTGTCACAGACAGGTGAGTCAAACAAACGCACCACAAAGTGATTTATAGTTTAAATCACAGAAGAAGAAAGACTGACTTTGTTTACGTGCACACGAATACTATAATTATAATTACTCTATATGTGACTATATTCTATCTATTTATTAGCAGTTATCCACTAGAAACAAGAACTAAAGTGAATTATTGTGTTTAATCTTTATTTCAGTAAATTACTCCACATCCTTCTCTTTTAGCACATGGTCGGTTTCTGTCCCCGGCAGGAAGCTTCCTGTCGTCCTGCACCGTGTTTCATTAGATTTCCCTGGACTGCAGTGTGGGGGGCTACACGGGGGGGGGGGGGGGCTGTGTTTCAGGTTGTTATCGGTATAGGGGGGGGGGGGAAGGGTTGCCTTCCTTTCTCTTGTCCTGTAACTTTACTTTTGCACTCGTCAGTCGGTTGCTTGTAAAGTTGAAGATCTTATAAATGAACTGCATTGTGGGAAATCAGCAGAGCTTTTCTTAGTTAAGGTCAGGCCCACATACCCTGACCGAGAGACACACACTCTTTATTACTGCAACACACACTCTTTATTACTGCAACACACACTCTTTATTACTGCAACACACACTCTGTATTACTGTAACACAAACTCTTTATTACTCCAACACACACTCTTTATTACTCCAACACACACTCTTTATTACTGCAACACACACTCTTTATGACTGTAACACACACTCTGTATTACTCCAACACACACTCTTTATGACTGTAACACACACTCTGTATTACTGTAACACACACTCTTTATGACTGTAACACACACTCTTTATTACTGCAACACACACTCTTTATGACTGTAACACACACTCTTTATGACTGTAACACACACTCTTTATTACTGTAACACACACTCTTTATTACTGCAACACACACTCTTTATTACTGCAACACACACTCTGTATTACTCCAACACACACTCTTTATTACTGTAACACACACTCTTTATTACTGTAACACACACTCTTTATGACTGCAACACACACTCTATTTGTCATGAGCCCTCTCCCTGCCTGGTAACACCACTAATTGTTTTCAATTATGTGCCACTCTGCTCCCTGCTCTCTCTACTCTGTCTGATTACCTCCACCTGTCTCTGCTCCACCCTCGTTAACCTACCAGCTGCACTGCATTTACCACTCATCATGCCCTGTATAGAAAGCCCTGTTTTTCAGTCCACACTTGTCAGATCGTCTGCAAGCCTGCATCGGAACCCTGCCTGCCTGCCTGCCTGCCTGCCTGCCTGCCTGCCTGCCTGCCTGCCTGCCTGCCTGCCTGCCTGCCTGCCTGCCTGCCTGCCTGCCTGCCTGCCTGCCTGCCTGCCTGCCCGCCTGCCTGTCTGCCTGCCTGTCTGCCTGTCTGCTTTCAACTCTGACTCCTGATCTGTGATCCCGGACCTGTTACTACTACTCTGATCTCCAGCCCCGGTAAACCCGACTTGCCTTCCGCCTTACGACTACGAGTTTTGAATATCCCTGAACTGTACTACTGCCGTGCCTCATTCGGCCCTGTTGTGTGTGTGTGTGTGTTTCAATAAATCCTTGATCTCGAAATTGCGCTCCTGGGTCCTCGTCTGTCTGTCCTGACAGAACGATCTGACCATCATGGACCCAGCGCACGCCCAGACCAGCATGCAGGTAGAGACTGAGATGTCTGCCCTACAGCGACTGGAACGCACTGAGGGAGACATCAATCGGATGACCGGCGATATTGCTTTCCTGCTCCAACTCAGCCACCAACAACAATTTAACCAGCAGCAACAACACAATCAGCAACAGCTCCAACAGCAGCAACAACTACTAGCCCAAGCCCTGCTGCTACTCACCAATGCGGCCACTCCTGCTTTGTCTGTTCCAGTACCGTCTGCCCTATTCCATCCCGCTGTTGTGTCTTCTCCAGCTGCTTCAGGGTCCAACGCTGCAGTTCCGGCAGTACCGCCTCCAGAACCGAAGATTGGCCATCCGGAACGCTTTGACGGTGACCCGAAGCAGATCCGAGCCTTCCTGACCAGCTGCCGAGTGCAGTTCTCATTACAGCCCAGGACCTTCTCGAGGGAGGGAGCCAGGGTGGGTTACGTCATTACCCATCTCACCGGCCGAGCTCGGTTGTGGGGAGCGGCAGAGTTCGACCGGCAGACCCCAGCCTGTGCCTTCGAAGAGGAGATGTTAAAGGTCTTTGACTTAGGTTCAACAACAACCGAAGCATCACAAGCACTGCTGATGCCAGGGCAATCGGACGGTGGCAGACTTCTCCATAGACTTTCGTACCCTGGCAAGTCGCAGCTCGTGGGACTCCGAGGCACTGGTGCACGCCTTCCTCCACAGCCTGGCGGACTACATTAAAGACGAGCTCGTCTCTCATGAGCAGCCCAAGACACTTGATGACGCCATTGCCCTTGCCGTTCGCATTGATCGGCGTATCCAGACCCGCGGAAGAGAGAGAGGGCGTCTGAGTCAACCAGCCATCCGCATTCGGGGGGAGTCCTCCACGTTCCACCCCCCGCCTGTCAAGCCCCAAAGCCAACTCAATCAACCTGAGCCCATGGAGATTGGTCGCGTCTCCCTCACCCCCGAGGAGCGACGGCGCCGTCTAGCCTCAAACCTTTGTCTCTACTGCGGTGGCGAGGGTCATCGTGTCACCACCTGCCCGTTAAAAGCCGCAGCTCACCAGGTGTAGGGGAGATCCGGGTGAGCTCAATACATCTTCAGTCTCCCCCCATCCGAAAACCCCTGCTTCAGCTCCGCCTTCGACTTTCCGACACAACTCACACCCTGGCCGCCCTAGTGGATTCCGGAGCCGAAACAAACATAATGGACACAGAGCTCGCGCGGCAACTGGGCGTGAACCGTCAACAACTCACTCCACCCGTTCCTGCACGAGCCCTGGATGGACACCGTCTCAGCACCATCACGGCCCCTGTGACAATTCTGCTGTCAGGAAACCACCAGGAGTCCATCCAGTTCTACCTCCTACCCTCACCCGGCCAACCACTCATCCTTGGATTTCCGTGGCTCCGTCTTCATAACCCCCAACTTGACTGGGAAACAGGCACAATACGCGAGTGGGGGAGGGGCTGCCATCGGACCTGCTTAAAGGGAGCCATCTTGCCAATCGACCGGGGAGCTTCCAGCACCGCCCCCGACATATCCAATGTTCCTGCCTGTTATCACAACTTGAGAGAGGTGTTCAACAAGTCCAAGGCCACGTCTCTGCCACCACACAGACCATATGACTGCGCCATCGACCTTCTGCCTGGCACCACACCCCCGAAGGGCCGTCTCTACTCGCTGTCAGCCCCAGAAAGAAAAGCCATGGAGGACTACATAAACGACTCACTGGCCACCGGCATAATCCGTCCATCATCTTCCCCCGCGGGAGCGGGATTCTTCTTTGTCGGAAAAAAGGATGGCTCTCTCCGTCCGTGCATCGATTACCGGGGCTTGAACGACATTACAGTCAAGAATCGTTATCCTCTACCCCTACTCTCCTCTGCCTTTGAACTGCTGCAAGGGGCCACAGTGTTCACCAAGCTAGACCTGCGGAATGCCTACCATCTGGTGCGGATGAGAGAGGGTGACGAGTGGAAGACTGCGTTCAACACTCCAACAGGACACTACGAATATCTCGTCATACCGTTCGGTCTCACCAATGCCCCGGGAGTGTTCCAGGCGCTGGTAAACGACATCCTCAGAGATATGCTCAATAAGTTTGTTTTCGTTTACCTTGACGACATTTTGATCTTTTCAAAGACTCAGACAGAAGACACTCACCATGTCCAGTTGGTTCTACGCCGGTTGCTGGAGAACTCTCTCTTCGTGAAGGCAGAGAAGTGCGAGTTCCACGCCAAGTCTGTCTCATTCCTGGGTTATGTGGTGACCGAAGGCAGCGTTCAAATGGATCCTGCAAAGGTGTCTGCTATGATGTCGTGGCCGGTTCCAGAGACCCGTAAAAAACTGCAGCAGTTCTTGGGGTTCGCCAACTTTTATAGAAGATTCATCCGGGGTTACAGCACAGTGGCAGCACCACTCACTGCGCTGACCAGCGCCTTCAAGACCTTCAAAGCTCGTTTCACCTCAGGCCCTATTCTCCAAATGCCTGACGCTGGACGGCAGTTTGTGGTGGAGGTGGATGCTTCGGATGTAGGAGTTGGAGCGGTGCTTTCCCAACGAGCAGCAGAGGATGGCAAGATGCACCCCTGTGCTTTTTACCCCCGTAGACTGACTCCAGCAGAATGCAACTACGACATCGGCAACCGCGAGCTACTGGCCGTCAAGCTCGCCCTCGAGGAGTGGCGCCACTGGTTGGAGGGGTCTAAAGTTGCGTTTGTGGTCTGGACAGACCATAAAAACCTGGAGTATATCCAGACAGCCAGGAGGCTGAACTCCCGCCAGCGTCGGTGGTCATTATTCTTCACCCGTTTTAACTTCACGCTCTCCTACCGTCTTGGCTCCCGCAATATCAAGCCCGACGCACTCTCCAGGATGTTTCAGAAGGATGAGGCATCCAATGAGGAGCCGACAACCATCCTCCCAAGCCCCTGTGTTGTTGCTGCCTTGACCTGGGACATTGAGGAGCAGGTCAGAGAAGCCATCCGGAACCAGCCGAGCCCCAGTGCATGCCCCTCTAACCGTCTCTTTGTCCCAGCAGATCTGAGGTCTCAGGTGATTCAGTGGGGGCACGACTCTCGCCTGGCCTGTCACCCCCGGAATCACACGCACCCTCCATCTGCTCTCCCAACGTTTCTGGTGGCCGTTGATGAGGAAAGATATCCAGGAGTTTGTTAGAGCTTGCCCCACTTGCAACCAGCACAAGACCCCCAGTCAGCCCCCAGCTGGGTTACTCCAGCCTCTGCCAGTGCCCATGCGACCCTGGTCCCATATCTCCCTGGACTTCGTTACGGGCCTTCCGCAATCTGAAGGAAACACTGTCGTCCTCACCATCGTTGACCGCTTCAGTAAAATGACCCACTTCGTGCCCCTCCCAAAGCTGCCAACTGCAAAGGAGACCACCCGGGTGGTCTCGGAACATGTGTTTCGAGTCCATGGTCTGCCCAGGGATATTGTGTCAGACCAAGGCCCTCAATTCTCTGCGGCCTTCTGGAAGGAATTCTGCAACCTTCTTGGGGCCACCGCCAGTCTGTCATCGGGATTCCACCCACAGTCGATTGGTCAAACGGAGCGCATGAACCAGGAGCTGGAGAAGGCACTGAGGTGTGTGACCTCACGCAACCCCCGTGCTTGGGCCCAACATCTTCTCTGGGTAGAATATGCCCACAATTCACTCACCAGTTCTGCCACCGGACTCTCCCCCTTGCAATGTGTTTATGGATATCAACCACCTCTGTTTACCAGTCAGGATGGAGATGCTACCTGTCCCTCTGCGCTCGCCTATGCCCGCCGCTGCCGCCGCACATGGGCCCAGGCTCGCGCCACACTCCTGAAGTCCAGTGCAAGCTATGCTATCGGAGCCAACCGGAGGAGGACCCCAGCACCAGTTTACCATGTCGGACAGAAGGTCTGGTTGTCGGCTCGAGATATACCACTGCGGGTGGAGTCGCGGAAACTGGTGCCTCGCTTCATTGGACCCTTTCCCATACAGAGGGTCATCAGCCCTACGGCGGTCCGACTACTGCTACCCAAGACCATGAAGGTACATCCCACCTTCCACGTATCCAAGCTCAGACCTGTACATGAGAGCCCACTGGTCCCAGCAGCACCACCGCCTCCTCCGCGCTTCCTCGACGGTGGCCCCGTCTACACGGTCCGGCGACTGCTCCGCTCTCGACGAAGTGGTAGGGGCATCCAATATCTGGTGGACTGGGAGGGTTATGGTCCTGAAGAGAGGGCTTGGGTTCCCGTTGGAAGAATTGTGGATCCGGTCCTCATCACTGAATTCCATCGCCAACACCCTGACCAGCCATCTCTCCGACGGGGTCGGCGCAGGGCTTCTTGCCATGTAGATCCACTTCCAGGCCCTGCTGCCCCTGCTCCGGTGTCTAATCCTGACCCTGAACCTGGTTCTGAGCTGGGGCCCTCGGATGTCGAGTCTTCTGATGGAGACGGTGCCGCTGAGGATATGGACTCTGACCGCTCAGAGGAATTCTGACCCTCCGCCGGCTCCCCCTCCTCCCGCCCGGCTTGGTGGTGTTTCTTGGGGACTTCTGGGGCCGTCCCTTGGGGGGGGGGGGTCCTGTCATGAGCCCTCTCCCTGCCTGGTAACACCACTAATTGTTTTCAATTATGTGCCACTCTGCTCCCTGCTCTCTCTACTCTGTCTGATTACCTCCACCTGTCTCTGCTCCACCCTCGTTAACCTACCAGCTGCACTGCATTTACCACTCATCATGCCCTGTATAGAAAGCCCTGTTTTTCAGTCCACACTTGTCAGATCGTCTGCAAGCCTGCATCGGAACCCTGCCTGCCTGCCTGCCTGCCTGCCTGCCTGCCTGCCTGCCTGCCTGCTTTCAACTCTGACTCCTGATCTGTGATCCCGGACCTGTTACTACTACTCTGATCTCCAGCCCCGGTAAACCCGACTTGCCTTCCGCCTTACGACTACGAGTTTTGAATATCCCTGAACTGTACTACTGCCGTGCCTCATTCGGCCCTGTTGTGTGTGTGTTTCAATAAATCCTTGATCTCGAAATTGCGCTCCTGGGTCCTCGTCTGTCTGTCCTGACACTATTACTGTAACACACACTCATTATTACTGTAACACACACTCTTTATTACTGCAACACACACTCTTTATTACTGCAACACACACTCTTTATTACTGCAACACACACTCTTTATTACTGCAACACACACTCATTATTACTGCAACACACACTCTTTATTACTGCAACACACACTCTTTATTACTGTAACACACACTCTTTATTACTGTAACACACACTCTTTATTTCTCCAACACACACTCTTTATTACTGCAACACACGCTCTTTATTACTGTAACACACGCTCTTTATTACTGTAACACACACTCTTTATTACTGTAACACACGCTCTTTATTACTGCAACACACACTCTTTATTACTGTAAAACACACTCTTTATTACTGTAACACACGCTCTTTATTACTGCAACACACACTCTTTATTACTGTAACACACATTGAAAACATCTGCATTAATACGTTTCTTACCAAAAACGACATTTTACAAGATTACACTTGAACACATCATGATAACGTTAGAATTCACCTTTAACTAGTACTAATTTTTACGCATCATAATGTAACTATGGAACCTGCATTAGCATTAGCTGTTAGCTCCGTTATTGTTGCTTACTGACTAAAATATAAAAATTAGGGCTGTCGAAATCGTGCGTTAATTTCGATTAATTAATCACAGAAAAAATAACGGCACAAAAATATTAACGCAGATTAATCGCGCTCTTAGATGCCCCTGACTTTTGCTCCGACAGCACGGAGCTCGGATAGATTTGATAAACAAGCATTCGTATTTTGTAACGAGACACTTTTTATGTCTGTGGAGGAATAAGAAGATTATAATAAACTGTGTGAGTTTTTACCCTGAATTCAGCCTGTCAGGCAGCTGTGACTCCCGACAATAAAACATCTGTACTTTTAATTCTGCAGAGCTCAGTGTGTGATTAGAGCTATAATTAGCACGCTTAATTAGTAGATGTCAAAATGACTGACAGATTGGAGTCCCACCCGAAGCTGTGTGTGTGTGTGTGTGTGTGTGTGTGTGCTGCTCAGGGCGACAAGTGTCAAGACTTTTATCTCGTGTTAAAACGAGGCTGTTAGTCGTCTCTCTTCAGAGCAACACGATCATCAGAGACTTCCTGAACGGGGACATGTGTGTAAGAACAGCGATGTCCGGATCATCGGGTCGGACATCCGACAAGTACAAAGTCCGTCTGACGTCCTTTACAGTCGGGTGTGCAGCGGTAACAAAATGTTTGGTGTATTTTAACGTATCAGGCCAAAATGATAATCCTGATTATTTGAACAGATCGTGTGTAACCCTATAAACGTTGTTTGTAGTTTAGGACGCACTTGATTTGATGTGCAGCGGCGTTTTCCACGAGCGAAGCATTTTAAACATCTCGCAGCTGATCGTAATTAATATTCAATTATTGTGCAAAATATTCAAACTTGTGAAATATAAGCGTAAATATTAATACTGTGGGTCGACGGAGATACAATTATGCGCAAAGCTCTCCCCCCTGTCCTCCACCTGCTTCCCTCCTGACACTGAAATCAACTGTTCACCATCCACATCACTCCCCCCACTAACTCCCCCCCCTCTCCAAATGAAATTCTAACCCTCGTTACCTCTGCCCCCCCACCACCTGCCCTCTGGACCCTGTCCCCTCTCACCTTCTCCAGTCTATCTGACCTTCCTTTTCTCACCATCTCATCAACACTTGAACAACTGGCTGCTTCCCAACAGTCTTAAAGAAGCAGCAGTGAGCCCCCCCCCCCAAAGAAACCCCCACTCACCCCTTCTGAACAGCTACAGTCTCTCTTCTTACATTTCTTTACAAAACACGTGAACGTCTTCAATCAACTCTCGTCTTACCTTCACCAGAACAACCTTCTTGATTCGCACCAATCACTCAGCTGCCTCCTCGCTGTCACTGAGGAACTTCACGCTGCTGGATCAGCACCCCCCACCCCCCCTCATCTGTTCATCCTTCTGGACCTTTCTGCTGCGTTCACACAGTGAACAACCAGATCCTCCTCTACACCCAACTGTCAACTCACCTCCTGGGTCCCCTCCTCTTCACTCTCATGGCTTCTCCTACCACAGCTACGCAGACACTCCCCTGGTCTGAAACCAGGTGGAGACACATTCCTCTGCTGGTCTGTCTGACACCACTTGAAACACACTCTGTACAACATCAGGAGGACACGTGCAGGTATACGTGCATATGTATTATTATGTTTATTATTATGTGTCTTATTATATTTATTTCAGGACAGTTTTAATGTGTTCTCCGTGTCCTCATGAAAAGTCCTTTAATTCAACAGAGACATACCGACCCGCTCACCTCCGTCACACACTGACAGCTCTGACAGCTTAATGACACACACACAGGTCTTTATTAAAAATACTCAAACTGCCACATTTCTTGACCGAGGTCAGCGACGGAGAGATCAAAAGAACAAGAAAATGATTAACTCTGAACACACACACACACACACACACACACAGTTTATCAAATTGCTGTAAAGATATAAAGTGAGGCACAAAGTCAAACACAGAGAGGCATTATTATAATATAATAAAATATCTATACTTAAAAAACAAGTCTGCAAAGTGCTTTACACATATAAAAAGTGAAATTACAGATTAAAATAAATTTAATGTAGTCCGTCCATCCATCGTCCACCGCTTATCCGGGGTCGGGTCGCGGGGGCAGCAGCTCCAGTAAGGAACCCCAATCTTCCCTTCTCCGGGCCACATCCTCCAGCTCCGACTGGGGGATCCTGAGGCGTTCCCAGTGAGGAGATATAATCTCTCCACCGAGTCCTGGGTCTTCCCCGGGGTCTCCTCCCAGCTGGACGTGCCTGGAACACCTCCCTTCTCACCTCTCATCTCATCTCTAAGGGAGACGCCACCCGTCTGAGAAAACCCATTTCGGCCGCTTGTACCCGTGATCTCGTTCTTTCGGTCATGACCCAGCCTTCATGACCATAGGTGAGGGGAGGAACGAAGATCGACCGGTATATTGAGAGCTTTGCCTTCTGGCTCAGCTCTCTTTTCGTCACAACGGTGCGGTAAAGTGACTGTAATACCGCCCCCGCTGCTCCGATTCTCCGGCCAATCTCTCACTCCATCGTCCCCTCACTCGCGAACAAGACCCCGAGGTACTTGAACTCCTTCACTTGGGGTAAGGGCTCATTCCCTACCCGGAGTAGGCAATCCACCGGTTTCCTGCTGAGAGCCATGGCTTCAGATTTAGAGGTGCTGATCCTCATCCCAACCGCTTCACACTCGGCTGCGAACCGATCCGTTGACTGCTGAAGGTCACAGACCGATGACGCCATCAGGACCACATCATCTGCAAAGAGCAGCGATGAGATCCTCACTGAACTGTAAACCCCTCTCCTCCTGACAAATTTGTCAATTGTCAAAATTTGATAATCAATAATATAAATTCACAGCTGTTACGGATTGAACCTTTAAATCCTCAACATGTTGCTGATGGACTTCATTATTCTGAGGTTTAAAGGCATCAGTGTCACCAACAGTATCCTATAAATCTATTATTTAAAGGTTGTTACAGCCTCTGAACCCTGCAGCTTCACAAAATGAAGAACAAAGAGAAAGTTGTTGGAAGCTGGATGTTTTCTCCTCTAGATAGAGCTGCGCTAACTTTCCCCCCCGCTTCTAGTGTTTGTGCTAAGCTAAGCTAACAGCGGTGTCTCCTGACACTAAATGTTCCAGTTTCAGAAGCTCCTGCAGCGAGAGAACAAAAGGATAAAAACTTGGTGTTTTCCAGCCGCGGGGGGCGCGCTGTCCGCTCGTTAGCAGGAGTCCCTCGTTAATACTAATTGAATTAATTAGAGGAGGCCATTAATTGGGCCGTGTGGCTGCAGGGAGCAGAGTCACTTGAGACGCTGCTGAGGTATTAATTATTGATCAATCACCAACTTGTGCACAACATTTGGACGTTTACCTTCATGAAGATAAAACATGATGAAGAGTTCAACAGTGAAACAGAAGAATAATCACTACGTGCACATTTATAACTCAGATTATATTATATAGCACACTGCACTTAATGCTAATTAACGTGTGAATGTAACTGCAAGTTGTTTGTTGTTGCAGCGACAGATTCTGTTAGAAATGTGTAACATTTTATTTTAAGACTTTACGTGAGCACAACCCAAAGAGACGATTCATCCTCGTGTGGAACTGATTCGCGTACCGAATATATCAATAAATGCTCGTACGTCACGCAGCTCGAGGAGACGTACGTAAAATACGCGTTTACTGCAAACTTATAAACTGAGACTCGTCCGCAGGTCTGACGGCGGCGGCGATGACCGAGGCGCTGAAGCTGCAGAAGATGAGGATGATGGGTTTCCACGGCAACAGCGATCACAACAAAACGGAGTTGGAGAACGACGACGCGGGTATGTGTCGCATCATGACAACTTCAATGATGTCAGTTTTTGAACCTCAAACTTATTTGTCTCTCTCTCTTCTTGAGGCGCTGGAGCAGAGAGAGAGAGAGAGAGGGAGAAGGAGGCGGAGAGAGAGGAGGAGAGGAGAGAGAGAGGGAGAGAGGAGAGGAGAGAGAGAGAGAGGAGCGAGAGGCGAGAGCGAGAGAGAGAGAGGAGAGAGAGAGGAGAGGAGGGGGGAGAGGAGAGAGAGGGAGAAGAGAGAGAGAGAGGGAAGGAGAGGGAGAGAGGAAAGAGAGGGGAGAGAGACGAGGCGAGAGAGAGAGCGAGAGAGAGCGGGAGGAGAGAGAGAGGAGAGGAGAGGGAGATAACGAGAGGAGAGAGACGAGGAGGGAGAGGGAGAGGGAGAGAAGGGAGAGAGAAGCGCGAGACAGAGAGAGAGAGCTCGGGGAAGGCGAGAGAGAAGAGGAAGCGAAGGGCCAGAGAGTAGATAGAGAAGAGGGAGAAGAGGAGAGATATCAGAGAGATTCTCTCTAGAGGAGATGATCGGGAGTCTAACGATAGGGTCTCTTTTAGCTAATCTCTCTCTTCTTTTCTCTTATCGTCTCTATTTCTCTTCTCTCTGGTCTAGTCTCTATGTCTCTTTTCTATCTCTCTCTCTTTCTCCTCTCTCTTCTCTTCTCTCTTTTGTTCTCATCTCCTCACTTCTTTATCTTTATCTCTTCTCTCTCTCTCTCTCTCCTCTCTCTATCTCTCTATCGGTGCATGCTGGGAGTTTGGTTGTGTGAGTGAGACGCTGAGCAGGTGCTAATTTGATACTTTCTTTTTCTTACTTTATTTAATAATGGGTTTTGATTTAACTTAGTTCATTGGTGACAGTTTGATTTAGTTTACTTTTTGGTTCGTTTGGGTGGATAGTCGGGGTGCTCTTGGGTGTTTTTCTCCTGCCGGTGTCCTGCCGGCCGGCGTCTGACGTCATGGCAAATGGAGACTATACCAAGCTAACGAGGAAGCACGGGATCAAAATATCAGCCGGCTTCCCGTGTAGCGTTGAGGAGATCGGGTTAGCTGTGGGAGACAAGGTCGAACATGGCAGTGTGAAGTCTCTGGCGCGGATGAACGGGGCAGTTGTCATCTTCCTGGACCAGGTGGAGCGGGTGCACCGCGTCATCGAGACAGGTATTACGGTGAGCGGAGTGTTTGTGCAGGTGATGCCACTCACTCTGCCCGCAACCAAAGTGGTAATATCAAATGTCCCTCCGTTCATAACCGATGAGTTTCTCAGCAGAGAACTATCCAGACACGGGAAAGTTGTTTCCCCGGTAAAAAAGATTCTGTCTGGATGTAAGTCTCAGTTGCTGAAGCACGTAGTGTCTCACCGAAGACAGCTATATATGATACTGAATAACCGAGATGCGGAGCTCAACCTCCGCTTCCACGTTAAAGTAGATGATTATGAATACGTGTTATTTGCAACTTCATCGGTTATGAAATGTTTTGGTTGCGGGGAGGAGGGACACACCGCGAGAGCCTGTCCGAAGCGCGGGGGTCCAGCTCCGCCTGATCCTGGAGGAGCGGCTGCCGCTCCCCCGGCGGGGGGCTCTTCGCCGGGAGAGGCCGCGGCTTCGGAGGAGGGCTCTCCGCTGGGGCGGCCGGTGGCCGCTCCACGCACCGCGCCAGGACGCGCAGCTGCTGTGTCCAGCTTTGTACACGGGATAGGTGGTGTTAATTCACTTGGTGTGGTGGAAAAAAATGGGGAAAAAAAAACAAAAAAACAGGGAGAGGAAGTGCAGGGGGTGTCAGGTGGTATGGGAGGAGAAGAGGTAGAGGAGATAGGTGCTGTAGAAGAGATGGGTGGTGGGGAAGAGGTAGGTGGTACAGAGGAGGTTGGTGAGATGAGAGTAGAAGATTTAAAGGAGGTAAGTGATGTAGCAAAAGAGGGGGGGGATGCAGAGGAGGTGAGTGTAGTAGGAGTAGGAGAGGTAAAGGAGGCAAGTGAGGCAGAGGAGGTGAGTGAGGTAAGGACAGAAGAGGAAAAGGAAGCGGGCGATGTAGTTGAGGAAATGGGTGGTGTAGAAGGAGAGAGGACAGAAAAAATACAGATTCCGTGGAGTGAGCAGGTAGAAGAGGCAGAGATGGAGGAAGAGGTTAAAAAAACAAAACCTGCCACAAAACGAAAAAAGAAAAGTCAGAGTGCATCCAGTGATGCCAAGAATAGTAAAGTCGGGGAGGAAGGACAGACAGGCAGGAAGCAGGGACAGGCAGAAGACAGTGCTAGTGAAGAGGAGTGTGTGTCAGACAGCAGCGACATCCCTGGTTTTACTCTGACCAACAGCCAGAAAACAAAAATGTACTCAGTTGAAATGTTGAAAGTTTTCCTCCAACACACAAAAAACCAACACGGAGTAAAAGTGGAGGATTATTTTCCGGATTTACTCGTTTTTATTAGCTCAAGCAGATTCCATATGAGCCAAAAAGAGTCTGGCCTCATTGAGCAGGAGGTTTATAGATTAAAAAAACTGGTGCTTAAAGTAAAAAAACAAATAAACAGTGATGATGGGGGTCTTAATTAATTAATTTGTTTTTATTTTTTCTTATTTTAACATGTCAGCCATGGATACTTTTAAAGTGGGTGTTTTAAATGTGAACGGAGCCAGAGTTTTTAAAAAAAGGACACAAATTTATGAAACTGCAAAATTAAAACACATTGATGTCCTTTTTTTACAGGAGACGCACAGCAACGGCTCTAACGAGATAGACTGGAGGAGGGAGTGGGAAGGGGAAGTCATTTTAAGCCACAACACATCTCTTAGTGGAGGAGTGGGCTTCCTCTTCTCCAAATCTTTTACTCCAGTCTCACTGGAGGTTGAGCATTTTATCGAGGGGAGGTTGCTTTTAGTAAAAGCCCGGTTTGACCTTTTTAATGCTGTTTTTATAAATGTGTATGCCCCAACAATCGGTGCAGAGAGGAAGTTGTTTTTACAAAAAATTAATGATGTTTTAAATAGCTGTGCCTCGGAGGATTTTTTATTCTTGGGGGGGGATTTTAACTGTACAGAAAATGCTGTTTTAGATCGGAACCACGCAGAGCCGCATCCAGCGTCCCAGCATGTTCTGAGGCAGCTGGTCCGCTCTCATGGTCTGGTGGATGTATGGAGGAGGATGAACGCAGAGGCTAAACAATACACATGGTCCCACTGCAGAGGGAATAGGATTTCCTCTGCCAGGTTAGATCGTATTTATTGTTTTAAACATCATTTTAACATTTTTAAAATGTGTAATATTATACCTGTTGGTTTTACCGATCACTCTTTGCTTTTATGTAATGTTTTTATAAGAAATGTGTTGCCAAGAAGCGCATACTGGCACTTTAACTCAGTTTTAACATTTGATAAAAATTTTAGAGAAGCTTTTATTTATTTCTGGAGTGTTTTTAGGCAAAGGAAGAGTGATTTTAACAGTCTTAGGCAGTGGTGGGACCATGGTAAGACTGAAATTAAAATGCTTTGTCAGCAGCACACCCTCAATGTCACACATGACATCACCAGATCTATGAAAGACCTGGAGGGTGATATAGTGGAACTAGAACAAATAAGTGAGTCCACAAGAGATCGAGGATATATTGAAATCCTCAAAGCAAAAAAAATGGCATTAGCCGACCTGCTAGACGTTAAAGTCCAGGGCGCACTGGTCCGGTCCCGGTTCCAAAACGCCACCGAAATGGATGCTCCATCCAGTTTCTTCTTCGGCCTGGAGAAGAAGAACGGACAGAAGAGGGTAATCCACTCACTGCTCTCAGTCACAGGGCAAGAGATAACGGAACCAAGCCAGATCAGAACACGGGCTGTGAGTTTTTATTCCTCCCTATACTCGAGTGAGTACGAGGGGGAGGAAACGTTTTTAGAGGGGTTTTTAGGGGGACTACCTCAGGTAGCAGAGCAAACCAACTCACAGCTGGAGGGGCCGTTGACCACACGGGAGCTACAGGCTGCTCTGCAAAAAATGCAAGGACGGCGGGCTCCCGGCATCGACGGCCTCACTGTTGAGTTTTTTAAAGCATATTGGGACATTTTAGCAACAGATCTTTTAGATGTTTTTAACGAGAGTCTGGCCTCTGGTTCCATGCCGATGTCCTGCCGCAGGGCCGTGATAACGCTCCTGCCCAAGAAAGGAAACCTGCAGGACATCGGAAACTGGCGCCCTGTGTCTTTGCTGTGTGTGGATTACAAGCTTCTGTCCAAAGCTCTGGCCACCAGGCTGGGGGGGGCTATGGAGCAGGTCATCCACCGGGACCAGACCTACTGTGTGCCCGGCAGGTCCATGGTAGACAATGTCTACCTAATTCGAGATGTTTTGGAGGTCTCCAGCTCATTGGGCTTTGATACTGGTCTGATTTCTCTAGACCAGGAAAAGGCCTTTGACCGCGTTGAACACAACTTCCTCTGGAAAGTAATGGAGAAGTTTGGGTTCAGCGCTGGTTTCATAGGCAAGATCAAGGTGTTGTACAGTGAAGTTGAGAGTGTGCTGAAGTTTAATGGTACTCTGTGTGCTCCTTTTAGAGTGTGTAGAGGGGTCCGGCAGGGCTGTGCTCTGTCGGGGATGCTCTATGCGCTCTCCCTGGAACCTCTCCTCTGCAAAATACGCTCCAGCCTACAAGGTCTGGTTTTACCTGGTTTTAATAGCAGATTTTTTTTATCCGCATACGCAGATGATATTATTGTTTTTATTAAAAGCCAGAGAGATGCGGACATTTTAACAGATATAGTTTTAGTGTAACATCGGCAGCGAAGGTAAATTGGAAGAAAAGTGAGGCCCTCGCTGTCGGGGAGTGGCGTGGCGGTCTCCCAGTTCTTCCCCAGAGCCTCACCTGGAGAACTGACGGCCTGAAATATCTCGGAGTATTTGTAGGAAAAGAAATTATTGTCCAGAAGAACTGGGAGAACGTCACAGAAAAGATTCAGGGAAAGCTTTCCAAGTGGAAGTGGCTGCTCCCTCAGATGTCTTTTAAAGGTAGGGTTTTGGTTTTAAACAACCTTGTAGCATCCCAATTGTGGCACCGTCTGACCTGTGTAGACCCTCCCTCTGGCCTTTTAGCAAAACTGCAGAAAGAAATGGTAGATTTTTTTTGGGATGGTCTACACTGGGTGCCACAGGGGGTGCTGTTTTTATCCAGAGAGGAGGGGGGACAGGGCCTTGTCCACCTGGCCAGCCGAACAGCCACTTTTAGACTTCAGTTTTTACAAAAATATCTTACCGGCCCGGCTGATTTGGTGTGGAGAGATGTGACCAGCTGCATTCTCAGACGTGTAAATAACCTGGGGCTGGATGCTGCTCTGTTTTTAACTGATTCTAATTTTTTAAAGTTAAATGGGCTGCCTCCGTTTTATCAGGGTGTTTTTAAGTCTTGGGCCCTTTTTAATCATAAAAGGTGTCCAATGTCGGACTCTCTGCACTGGTTGTTGAAGGAGCCTTTAATTTACAGAGCCAGGCTGGACGTCAGCAGCAGCAGCACACCCAGCCTGATGGTGGCGCTCTGCAGGTCCAGAACCCTGTGCCTGCAGCAACTGGTGGATGCAGTGGGGCCGGCGCTGAGTGATGCCCGAGCCCTGGGCTTGCTGCTGGGTCTGACCTCCGTTCGAGTGGCTGAGAGGATTCTGGAGCTGTGGAACCAGAGGCTATCGGGGAAGGAGAAAAGAATAATAAAAGACTACAGTGACGGGAAGGCTTCTCCAGACCCAGCAGACCCTTTTCCAGAGATCAACCTGAGCCCAGGGCTGGGAGAACTGACCGGTCCCCTGCTCAAGGTCATTAACCCGGCAGGACTGACGCTGCACAGAGCCGACAAAAAGACTCTATATATGAACTGTGTCAAAAGCATCCACAAGAAAGGCCTGTGCAGCAGACCCTTCACTGTGTGGAGCAACAGACTGGGTTCAGGAAGTGGACCAAGCCCACAGTGGGGGTCTTTTTACAAACCTCCCCTCAAAAAGCGGACAGCCGACCTCCAGTGGAGGATTTTACATGGTGCCATCGCTTGTAACGCTTTTATCGCCGTTATTAATCCCGCTGTTTTTAACAAATGCCCTTTCTGCAACCTGCGTGAGACTGTATTCCATGTTTTTACTGAGTGTAAGAGACTCACAGAGTTCTTCTCTCTTTTAACATTGGTTTTTAGTCTTTTTAACGTAGTTTTTACCGAGAGTGTTTTTATCATGGGAGCTGCCTACAAAAAAGACAACAAAGAAAAGTGGCAGCTCCTAAATTTCCTCTCGGGAGAGGCAAAAATGGCCATATACATTAGCAGGAAAAACAGAGTTGAGAACAGAGAGGGGCAGGAGGCCAAGACAGTGTGGCTGTGCAATATCAGGGCAAGACTCTGGCTCGATTTTAGGTTTCACAAACATACCGGGGATCTCGACACTTTTAAAGAACGTTGGTGTTTTAAAAATATTATCTGCACTGTGAACAATGAATGTTTACACTTTGCACAGGTTTTTATTGGATAATTTTTATATATTTATAGAGTTGTTATTTATAAATATATATTTTTTGATATGATAATATGATTTTTCGTTACACTTTATGAGTAAACTGTTTGTTTTAAGAATATGTAAATAAAGTGTTTTTGAAAAATCAAAAAAAAAATCTCTTTCTCCTCTCTCTCTCTCTCTCTCTCTTTCTCCTCTCTATTCTCTCTCTTTCTCCTCTCTCTCTCTCTCTTTCTCCTCTCTCTCTTCTCTCTCTCTTTCTCTTTCTCCTCTCTCTCCTCTCTGTCTTTCTCCTCTCTCTCTCTTTCTCTTTCTCCTCTCTCCCCTCTCTCTCTTTCTCCTCTCTCTCTCTCTTTCTCCTCTCTATTCTCTCTCTTTCTCCTCTCTCTCCTCTCTGTCTTTCTCCTCTCTCTCTCTCCTCACTTTCTCCTCTCTCTCCTCCTCTCCTCGCCCCCCCTTGCAGTAGGCAGTGAAGGATCATGGGAGAAGGAGCAGCGCCTCCTCTCTTCCTCGGCTGCAGCGCCTCCTGCTGGCTCGGCCTCTCTGCATCTCAACACTCTGCAGCAACACAGCGCGCTATTGGCCAACCGTGAGTCACAGCTCTGCTCTGATTGGATAACTAAATGGCTTTTTTTATTGCTAGCTTAGCATCGTAGCATACTTCTGAATCCTCAGGTCTGTCGGACTTTCCTTTTATGGTCATGCCACACCCCCTCCTCCCTGTGGGCCTGCCCCCTGCCAGCATCGCCATGGCAATGAACCAGATGAGTCATCTGAGCGGTTTGGCAAACATGGCCGCCGTGTCACATTTTCACACAGAAGACAGCAAGGTGACAGCAAGCTACCATGCTAACAGTACACTGATGTTAACACTGACACTGTCCTATATTAAAAGCTCTAATGCTCTAATAGAGCTAATGCTAACAGTGCTATTGATAATAGCTCTAATGCTAACTGTGCTAATGCTAACTCTCCTCTGTGTTTAGGAGTCTCCTCCTGGAAGCCCCTCCCCCTGCCCCTCCCTTAATGACGATGAGCTCCGCCCCCGAGAGCCAACCAGCCGATCCCCTTCCAGATCCTCTTCCTCCTCCTCCTCCTCCTCCTCCTCGCCTCCTCCTGCAGCATACACACCGGAGCTCGGTCAGCACACACAACGTTAACGTTTTGTAGATAAAAAAATATATTTTTATGATATTTAATAAATATACTAACATGTGTCCAACGGGGAAGACAGCTGCTGCACCAGGTGCGCCCGTCTGTTCGGGACATTGTAGGTAAGAATAATACTAATTATGGAGCCTGAGGTGGAAGATATTTTCTGAGGAGAAAGTCAGAATTATCCAGATTAAAGTGTTTAAACCAATTTTGCGACTTCAATCTCAGAATTTCTGACTTTTTTCTTGAAAATGTACTGACTGACTTTATACTCAGAGAATATTCAAGTTGTTTTATTTGAAGTTTACCACATTAACTTCCTCCCCGACTCTGTAATGAATTAATGTTCTAACTACAATGGCCAACGGCCCTTATTCGCCGTCTTTAGCAGCAGACGTCTAGAGACAGAAACACTGGATTATAATCCTGCATTTCCCTGGAGAATAACTTGTGTTGTGATCCACAGACGTGGAGATCGCAGAGCGACACAACAACTTTAAAAAGCTGCTGAAGGGAAAAGGTGAGCAGGTTTAAGGACAGACGGTCACAGCTGCGTGTTTTATTAACAAACCGACTCAGAACATTTCTTATTCTCTGACTTCTGCTTCAGAAATGTTTTGTTTTCTAACATGCTGTTAAAAACTGTGGAGCCGAGTTTCCTCTTCATCACCAGTGACACAGTTTATCCTGGTGACGTGTGAGAAGTGTTAGAGAAGGAAGATCAAAAAATAATATATATAATAATGATAAATAATAGAAACACACACAGATCATGAACAATACAAACAGGAAGCTTTTCTCCACCTTTTGTAAAACCTCTTTAAATATTAAAGGTTGTTTGTTGACGTTTCTCTCTACCTGCAGATGACAGCCTAATGCCCCTCCCCCTTCTCAAACCAACCTATGAGAAGCTGCCGCTTACCTCAAACAACCACCCAAGCCCCGCCTTCGCTCCGTTCCTATTGGCTGAGGGTCTGTCGTCCAT
Source organism: Cottoperca gobio (assembly GCF_900634415.1). NCBI lineage: Eukaryota > Metazoa > Chordata > Actinopteri > Perciformes > Bovichtidae > Cottoperca > Cottoperca gobio. The sequence continues at coordinate 25,493,958 of NC_041368.1, read as the reverse complement.
GGAGACGCTGCTGACCAACATACAGGTGACAGAGTAACGATAATGCTGTTCTCACCGAACTCAAAGTGAAAAACCAGGTTTAACAGATTTAGCTATTGCCGTTTTTTGCATCGACTCCAAAATGGTGGAACGACCTCCCCATTGATGTCAGGACAGCAGACAGTCTTCACACCTTCCGCCACAGACTGGAAACTCACCTGTTTCGATTGCACCTCGAGGAATGAAGAAAACTAAATAACTGTTCTTTGTATGTTGCACTTGTATTGGTTTGGCTTATTTATAGCATTTTTTGTACGTCGCTTTGGACAAAGGCGTCAGCTAAATGAACTGTAATTAATTTAACCAAACAAAAATGAGCATATATTGAGTGAACACACCATAACGTAGAGACATAACGTGGAGACATAACGTGGAGACATAACGTAGAGACATAACGTGGAGACATAACGTGGAGACATAACGTGGAGACATAACGTGGAGACATAACGTGGAGACATAACGTAGAGATAACGTAGAGACATAACGTGGAGACATAACGTAGAGACCATAACGTGGAGACATAACGTGGAGACATAACGTAGAGACATAACGTAGAGACCATAACGTGGAGACATAACGTGGAGACATAACGTGGAGACATAACGTAGAGACATAACGTGGAGACATAACGTGGAGACATAACGTAGAGACCATAACGTGGAGACATAACGTAGAGACCATAACGTGGAGACATAACGTGGAGACATAATGTAGAGACATAACGTGGAGACATAACGTAGAGACCATAACGTGGAGACATAACGTGGAGACATAACGTAGAGACATAACGTAGAGACATAACGTAGAGACCATAACGTAGAGACATAACGTAGAGGACATAACGTGGAGACATAACGTAGAGACCATAACGTAGAGACATAACGTAGAGACCATAACGTAGAGACCATAACGTAGAGACATAACGTGGAGACATAACCTGGAGACATAACGTAAAGACATAACGTAGAGACATAACGTAGAGACCATAACGTAGAGACCATAACGTAGAGACATAACGTAGAGACATAACGTAGAGACATAACCTGGAGACATAACGTAGAGACATAACGTAGAGACATAACGTGGAGACATAACGTAGAGACCATAACGTAGAGACATAACGTAGAGACCATAACGTAGAGACATAACGTAGAGACATAACCTGGAGACATAACGTAGAGACCATAACGTAGAGACATAACGTAGAGACATAACGTAGAGACATAACGTAGAGACTTAACGTAGAGACATAACGTAGAGACCATAACGTAGAGACATAACGTAGAGACCATAACGTAGAGACATAACGTAGAGACGATAATGTAGAAACATAACGTAGAGACATAACGTAGAGACCATAACGTAGAGGCCATAACGTAGAGACCATAACGTAGAGACATAACGTAGAGACTTAACGTAGAGACATAACGTAGCGACCATAACGTAGAGACATAACGTAGAGACCATAACGTAGACAAGATACTGTAGAGACATAACGTAGAGACCATAACGTAGAGACATAACGTAGAGACATAACGTAGAGGCTTAACGTAGAGACATAACGTAGAGACATAACGTAGAGACATAACGTAGAGGCTTAACGTAGAGACATAACGTAGAGACATAACGTAGAGACCATAACGTAGAGACATAACGTAGAGACATAACGTAGACAAGATACTGTAGAGACCTATCATAGAGACAATAACGTAGACAAAACAACGTAAACACAATAACGTAGAGACGTAACTACAGACAGTATCATGTAGCGTGTCGCAGCCTGATGAACCCTGCGTGTCCTCAGGGTCTCCTGAAGGTGGCGGTGCAGAGCGCTCGCTCTCAGGACAAACACAGCCAGCTGGAGAGGAAGGAGCTGAAACTGGAGCTGCAGAGAGAGAAGGACGCGAGACAGACGCTGCAGAGACAGCTGAGCTCCGAGCTGCAGACCAGAGGTGAGCGAACAGACACTTATTATGGTCTGTAGTCTCATTATTATGGTCTGTTGTGTTATTATTATGGTCTGTTGTCGTCAGTGTCGATCCAGAAGAGGCTGAAGAAGGAGAAGAAAGCGAAGAGGAAGCTTCAGGACGCCTTGGACTTCGAGTCGCGGCGCAGGGAGCAGGTGGAGCGGGCGCTCACAGGTCATCACTCTTCTTCTACTCTTTCTATTTCTGTCCTCGTCCCACAACACAAAGAGTTTAAAAATCATAAATATTCAAACCTGCACTTTAATTAAAGTACACAAGTAAAGTAAAAGTTCTTACTGTATGTAATTATTGTTATTTATAGTACTTTTACATGAAATATTTTAACGAGCTAGTTTTATCGGTTTATAGTGTTGGATAATGTATTTTATGAGATAATTGTTGGTTTTATGTTTAAAATGTAGTCGAGTAGAAGTATGAAGCTTGAAGTTATTGTTCTGCACTTAAAGGATTTCACCTGTTCCTGCAGGATTCTTTCTGTTCGGCGTTTTATCCTCAGGATTGTTTGTATTTATTGTTGCTTTGGACAAAAGCGTCAGATAAATGAACTGTAATGTGATGTAAAGTATGAATCAGAACGAAAGTATTTAAGTAAAGTACAAGTACGTACGTTTTTTCTATAGTTAATGTAAAGTGTTCCATGTAAAGTGAGTTTGTTATTGTTGTTCTCATTTTTAGTTTAACAAACATTAGCTAACAGCACAGGGATGCGTGGCGTGGCGCGGGGAGATTGCGTGCACGTGCGTGGTGCGGTTTCTATTTAGTTCTCCCCTGTCCTTTCTTCCGCCCTGTAGGTGTGTGTGCACGTGTGTGTGTCAGCTGCGAAGCCCCGCCCTTCGCAAAACGGAGCGAAGGAGAGAATGTGAATGCGCAAAGTAGACAGTACAAACTGAAACGTGCACATTAATGACATCAATAGCATCAGCGTTTAGTTTATTTAATAAAAGAGACCTGTCAATGTGAAAATTAAAAAAATAATATATTTTTTATTCGAGGGAAAAAAAAAAACCCTTGAATTTCAGGCAGAGCGCTGGGTTCTGTTGGCGGGGGAAACACTGGTGCTAACCTACATTAGCATGGTGCTAACGTGGAGTGTGTTTCAGATGCAGTGATTCCTGACAGTGAACTGGAGAACAAACAGCAGGAGAACTCTGCAGCTCAAGGTAACTGAAAACACACATCTTATATTTTATATACAGTATTATTATTATTATTATTATTATTATTATTATTATTATTATTATGAACAGCCAACAGCAGTTTGCGCTATGAAATTTGCTTTCTTATTTTCTTATAAATCCATTTTATATGAAAGTGAATATCTTGAACATTTTATAGAACACACCGTTAATAATCTGCAGATTAATGAATCAAACGTCTGCAGACGTTCTGTCACTTCAAATAATGTGTCGCTTTTTCTTGATTCAATTTCACAGTGGACACACACAATCACAAACTACACAGCAGAACACACACACATGGACGGTGTGTGTGTGTGACATGATAATAAGATTCATTCATCAAAGCAGCGACGTGTGTGTGTTGATGTTTTTTTCAGTTTCACTTGAGAGACATTTATTTTTAAAAGTTCTTCTTAGAGACAAACAGCCTGAGCATCTGCAGGACACAGACAGGTGGAATCTGTCTGTCTGTCCTGCAGGACACAGACAGGTCAATAACTGAAGACAGGATTTAGTTTTGTTTTTCTTTGGATCAAAAATAAATCTGAGATGAAACTGAATTAAATTGAAACCTTTGTTTTTCTGCAGAGAATCGACCCTTCATCAAACCCCCGCTGCTCTTCTGAAGGAGGGGCGGAGTCACACCTGCGGGAGGGGATCACACCTGTGGGGGGAGTCACATGTATTCAATTTTTCTTTTTCGTGTTTAGTAGTTTAGAAATCGCGATTCCGTTGGGGACGAACAAAGATATCTTTGCTGAAACATTTCCGTTTTTTTATGAAAGATAATCAAGAAGTTTTCTGATTTTGCCGAGTGAAGCAACTTAACGAGCTCTGAGGTTCAACGAGTAAAGAACCACAGCATGTACTGACGTCACAGACGGGGCGTGGTCTGCTTAATGAGCTCCGGCCCCTAACGAAGCAGCAGTAACAGCTGGTAGTTCTGTTTTTATTTCAATAAACTGCTGTTTTATTATTATTATTATTTTAAAATGTAAATGTTTGAGGAGCTCGACGCTGTAACGAGTTTGTATAATTAAAGAATCACATTTTTGATTTCTATCATTCTGCGCTGTTCATTAAGAGAAAGTGTTAATGTTTGAATCTAAACTGCAGTTTGTTTAATAACTCGTCTTCCTGTTTAATTAAACCTGAAACACTAAAATCTGTTGATATTAAAATGTTTAAAACTTCTTCTGCCTCCTTTATATGTAAATTAATCGAAAGGTTTCACAGCGAACAGAAACAACAAGAAATAATCTTAGAACTCAAATTCATCTTTTGGCTGTTTTCCTTTGTTCTTCACACACACACACACACACACACAGTTAACTCTGACCTTTCTGCAGTGATGGAGTGTGTGTGCTGACATTAACCTGCTGTGTTTTAGCCCAGTTTTCTCTCCACACACTTTGTTCCACAGCGACCCAGTTAAGTAAATGAGAACTTCAGGTCACCTTTTGGCTTCATCGCCTTACACACACACACACCTAACTGCGTGTGTGTGTGTGATGTGCTGAATGTGACTTTATATATATATATATACTTATATTTATATATATTTATATTTATATATATATTTATATTTATTTATATATATATATATATATATATATATTTATATATAAATGGCTGTTTCATCATTTGGGTTCTATGTTTGTATTGAATTTTAAACTACAAATGTTTAGCTATATATAATGGCTCACGTCATTCACGCTTTTATATTTAAACTGAGCCTGAAGTTCTAAATAAAAATATAAAGTCTGCAGCACCTGAATATTAAATATTCAGTTCATCAAATTAAAAGACAAAAGCAGTCAAACTTTGTCTTTGATGTTGAAAAAAGAACTTCCTGGGGGGGGGGGGGGGGATTGGGGGGGCACTGAGGCCTCGTTTGCATCTTCAGAAACATCTCCATATTCATCAGTCGGGCTGTCCGTCAACACACACACACACACACACACACACACACGCGGTAATTAACAAACACTCGTTAGCGCTGTTGATGCTAATTTGGAGGATTAATAAATCCAGTTGTCCGTCAGTTAAACACGTTTCTGTCAACAACAAACAGTTTGATCTCTTAACGAGCAGCTGAGCCTTAACAAGCTCAGCTGCTCCTGAACAACAGACGCTCCTTAACGAGATCAACAAACACTAATTATTACAAACATACTGCCACACACACACCTTAATCAGCTGATGTTGACTTTGTAAACAGAATCTCAGTCTTAATCTGAAGTTGAACTTTGTTCTAGTTTGTAGAATCCCTGATATTAATAAAAAGAAACAAAGGAAAACCTGAAAAACATGAATCCTAACATCATGGAGTCGAACAACTCCTTAATAAACTCTTAACCCTTTAACACCTAAGCCTAAAAAGCCTCAACATTTTCGTCCTGGACTTTTTTGCTTATTTTGACGATAAAAAGGTCAGAAAATGTCCTGTGAGTAAGTGCTGTTGCCCATTTTCCAACAATACCTGGAACTTTCCATATCTGGCAGTCATTTACAATTTGTTGCATGTTATGAGAGTGTAATAACAGTTTAAAATGAAGAGAAACACAAAAGCGGAATTTGAGTTTAGTGGTTTAGTGAACAGAAAACACAGCAAATGTACATGAATAAGAGATTTAACATGTTACATTTGAAGTTTGAAATGTATACAACTATATCCAGTAAATGTTTTGAGTCTTTTACTCTTACATCAGCAAAAACAGGCCATAAAATGGAAAATATGTCCAGGCGTTTTTCCCCACACAGGGTAATTCTCTCCTCTCTGAGTGTCCCTTCACATGCAGAGGTCTTGGTGGTACTGCCAGTGACTGTTCCTGTTGCTCCTGTTTTCTCTGGGTCACTCAGATGAAGTTTAGATCAAATGGCCATGAACTGTCCTGTACAGTCTGGGGACATGACAGTGGCAGGGAATGACACATGGAAAATGGTTTGCTTACACCAAAAGTTGCTCATCTTTCTGCAGGTCCAAAACTGACATGTACAGCAACATGCCTGTGGACTTCATAATTTCTTCTGGAGTTATTTCAGTCCAGATGAACTGTCTCCCTCTCTCCAGGCTTTTGGCTGCATTCTTGTTTGTGTATTCAGAGAGGAGTTTGAAAACTGCAGCATCAAAGTGGGAATAAATGTCACCTGGTGCTGGGTTTCCCATATCGAGAGGGGGTTGGACACCTGGGGTCCATCATCGGGCTCTGCCTCAGTCTGCCATCTTGTGGTGTGATGTGGTGAGGGACTTCTGTGTCTGACAGCATCACCAGATCATCCAGCATCCCCACAGCTCTATCTACAGGCCTGAATGTGATCACTGGTGACACCTTGTGATCTCTGGTAACACCTCCTCCTCTCCAGCTCCAGCCTGCACACAGCCTCTGCTAGGACGCAGGCTACTTGAAGAAGACGCGCACATTTCCGCATATAAAGTACAATTACACACCTAGTACAATCTTAGACTTGGTACACTGCTCTAAACAAGTCACCACGCAATACAAGTGTTAATTTACATACCGTCTTGCTTCCATTTGAATTCAATCCGCTGTTTTCCGGCTCTATTTCTCCGCTGTGTTGTTTGTGTCTCTCCAGCGCTGTGTGTGTATTCGCTCACAACGAAGGCGCTGTTTCGCGGCTCCCGGAAGGGCCGTAAGTGAAGTTACCGTAATAAGTCGATATATGCCGTAAAGCGCAGAGTCTCAGCTTTCAGAAACCGTTGAAATTTCGACATAAACTTTGACATAATTACGGTAATCCAAAATTTTGCTTGCAAAATGTGTCGTCGCTGACACATTCGGTGTTAAAGGGTTAACTTCTTAATAACTTCTTAATAAACTCTGAACTTCTTAATATACTCTTAACTTCTTAATAAACTCTTAACTCCTTAAACTCTTAACTTCTTAATAAACTCTGAACTTCTTAATATACTCTTAACTTCTTAATAATAAACTCTTAACTTCTCAATAAACTCTTAACTTCTCAATAAACTCAACTCTTTAATAAACTCTTAACTTCTTAATAAACTCTTAACTTCTCAATAAACTCTTAACTCCTTAATAAACTCTTAAGTCCTTAATAAACTCTTAACTCCTTAATAAACTCTTAACTCCTTAATAAACTCTTAGCTCCTGATAACACAGAAACAACAAGACTTTAAATGCGATCATTGAGATTTATTCACGTTTAATGATTCACATCAGAAGGTTTCTAACTTTAAAATGTTTAAACGAAGCTTTGAACTAAAGATGAACTTCACGAACAAACACAATTATTGAGGCTTCAGTATTTGGGCCGCTTCACGTCCACCCTGAAAACACAAACACAACATTATTATATACATATATACTTTATTTACTGTTTGTTGTTGTTTACAAACGGCACTGTCAAGTCAAGCTGGAGCTGTCCAGATAGTGATGGGACAAACCGGATGTGACCAATCTGCCTGAGTGTCCCATTTAAAAGAGCGCCGCTTGGCGTTATGGAAGCGCAGAGAGGATGTGTTCGTGACTACGTCAAAATCCAGACCAAGATTGTGCAGGGCCCAAATATCTATCGAGACCAAAGAGGCAGCCGGTAACACGCTGAACCTTTTAGCTTGAGAGACTGTTACCTGCTGGAGCTCGCTGCCGCTACTCGTTTGATTGACGCTGGCTTTATGTCATGATCGGTAGCGCGCTTGTGCGTGTGTGGCTCGCTGAGCTGATTGTGTACATGTTTGCAGAACTGCTTGTTTAATTTCTTATATCGTTTGTGATTTAAGAACTGACTGCATAATTGTATTTAATTACTCTAAATACCTGACTCTAAATACCTGACTCTAAATACCTGACTCTAAATACCTGACTCTAACTTGTCTGACTTTTGCTGAAATTGCAAAAAAGGAAAGGAGGAAAAAGGAAAAGAGCAGTTTGGTCTTTTGGAGTGAAATCCAGTTTAAAAACTTTGGGTAGATGTTTCCATCCCTTTCAAGTAGGGAAAGCTGCACATTTAGAAAATAACTTGACAGGCACGCTCTCCTCTGATCGGCCCACTCACCCGTCAGCCTCCATCTTCTTCCTCTTCTCTATGATCTGAAACACATATATTATTGTTTACAGGCTGACTGATAATGTATATATTATTAATATAGTGTTGTAAATATATGAATAATATATAGTAATATAAATATATGAGCTCACAGCGCTGATCTTCTTCCACTGCCGGTCCAGCTCGGCCTTCTCGTTGGTCTCCTTGAAGCGGCGAGTCTTCCTGCCTTCAGACATCTTGATGCCGTACTGGAAGGCGGCCCTGCGGGGACAAACTTCATCATGAACACGGTCAGGCTGAGACAGAGCCTGAGAGTCAGAGCTGAGGGCACATTGAGCTCACGTACTTGGGCAGCGCCTCTTTGTTGTTCATGTAGTCTGAATATTCCTCCTGCGTGTCGAAGTCCCAGCGGCCCAGAGGACCCTTCTTATTCCCCTGCAGCACATTATTATTAATGTTATTAAATACAGATATAAAAAATGTAAATTGTAACAGAAAGAATTATTCATAAAAATCCTCCTTCAAGTCTGAGCAGTTAAGATTTTTCAAAGATTCATTCAAATCATTTTGACATATTTTACTGAATTAAAAGCCTTTTCAGACTTTTCCAGGAACCCTATAATAAAACACAGAGGGAGTGACGCATGCTGGGAGTTGTAGTTACCTGGTCCATCTTACTGTAGTCCACCTCTTCATCACTGTCCACAGCCAGGTCGTCCATCCTACACACACACACACACACACACACACGCAGTTAAAGTACTAATACGTGTGTGTGTGTGTGTGTGTGTGTGTGTGTGTGTCTCTCTCTTACGTAGCAGGGTAACACTCTGCGTATGAGTTTGATCCTCCAAAGAAATCTCCGAGCTGCTCTTTACTGTCTCTCCTCTGAGAACCAGTTTACACCGTTAAGGAACAACACATACAACATATACAACAAACAACATATAAAACAACAACACATACAAACAACAACAACACATACAACATATACAACAACAACAACAACACATACAAACAACAACAACACATACAACAACAACAACACATACAACAACAACACATACAACAAACAACATATACAACAACACATAAAACAAACAACAGATACAACATATACAACAACACATACAACAAACAACATATACAACAACACCAACAACAACAGATACAACAAACAACATATACAACACATACAACAACAACACATACAAAATGTACAACAACAACACATACAAAATGTACAACAACAACACATACAACAACATACAAAATGTACAACAACAACACATACAAAATGTACAACAACAACACATACAACAACATGTACAACATACAAAATGTACAACAACAACACATACAACAACATGTACAACATACAAAATGTACAACAACACATACAACAAATAAATCAACATATACAACAACAACACATACAACATGTACAACAACACATAAATCAACAAATACAACAACATATACAACACATACAAAATGTACATACAACACATACAAAATGTACATACAACATGTACATACAACACATACAACATGTACATACAACACATACAAAATGTACAACAACACATACAAAATGTACAACAACATGTACATACAACACATACAACAACATGTACATACAACACATACAAAATGTACAACAACAACACATACAAAAACCCATACAACAACAACACATACAACATGTACATACAACACATACAAAATGTACAACAACACATACAACAACAACCCATACAACAACAACACATACAACAACAACACATACATGTACAACAACAACACATACAAAATGTACAACAACAACACAACAACACCTACAACAACACATACAAAATGTACAACAACAACACAACACATACAACAACATATACAACACATACAAAATGTACAACAACAACACATAACACAACAACAACACATACAACAACATATACAACAACACATACAAAATGTACAACAACACATAACACAACATCAACACCTACAACAACACATACAAAATGTACAACAACACATACAACATGTGCAACAACAACAACAACACATACAACAACAACACATACAACATGTACAACAAGAACACACACCACAACACATACAACACATACAACAACATACACAACAACAACACATACAACAACACATACAACAACACACGCCACAACAACACATACAACAACACACACCACAACAACATATACAACATGTACAACAACACATACAACATATACAACACAAACAACAACATTATATATAAAATACAATATGAAGTATTGCAGTAATACAATAACAATATAAAAGTATATAATGTGTTACAGAAGGATATGGTTCCGGCCACTGGCTGCCTGCTGCTCCTGCAAACTTCTCGTTAATGATCTTGATCTGGTCTCTGACGGATCCCGGACCTGAACACACAGCAGAACAACAAGGTACTGAGTTAACATATTAAAGATATATTGTTATACAGATATCTTATATAAACATAGATCTATTGTTATCTACATATTTAGTTTATACATATATTGTTATAGATATTTGTGTTATGCTGATGGGGTTTTAAAAATAATATAAAATATAATATAAAAAATATAATATAAAATATATAATATAAAATAAAAAAAAGTGTTCATTCATGGACAAAAAAAAATTGTCACGGCCACCCTTTTTATATAAAAAATTAAAATAAGGTAAAACGAGCACATTTTAAAAACTGTGAAAAATCCTCTGCCAAAACTTTTAGAGATGAAAATAAGTCCTCTCTGGGAACCATCACCTTATCGTGGTGGAGAGGTTTGTGTGTCTCTATGAACCTGAGAGCTGTGTTGTCTGGAGCCTAGTGCTCCCAGTAGGGTCTCCCAAGGCAAATTGGTCTCAGGCGAGGGGCCAGACTAAGAATGGTTCAAAAATGACTTCATGAAAAAAAGGGAAAGGAAAGGAGAGACCCTGCCCGGAGGAAGCTCGGGGCCCCCGTCTGGAGCCAGGCCCAGAGGGAGGGCCCGACAGCGAGCGCCTGGTGGCCGGGTTTGCCACGGACCAGACCCGGGCAGCAGAGGCTGGCTCTGGGGACGTGGAACGTCACCTCTCTGTGGGGGAAGGAGCCAGAACTAGTGCGGGAGGTGGATCGCTACCAGTTGGATCTGGTGGGGCTTACCTCCACGCACAGTCTTGGCTCTGGAACCGTACTCCTGGATAGGGGTTGGACTCTATTCTTCTCCGGAGTTGCCCAAGGTGTGAGGCGTCGAGACAGGGTAGGGATACTCACTAGCCCCCGGCTGAGTGCCGCTACGTTGGAGTTTACCCCGGTGGACGAGAGGGTCGCCTCCCTACGCCTTCGGGTTATGGGGGGGAAAACTCTGACTGTTGTTTGTGCCTATGCCCCAAACCGCAGTTCGGAGTATTCAGCCTTCTTGGAGACCCTGAATGGAGCCCTCCAGTAGGGGTCTCCGTAGTCTTAATGGGAGACTTCAACGCACACGTGGGAAATGATGGAGACACCTGGAGAGGCGTGATTGGGAGGAAGGGCGTCCCTGATTTAAACCCGAACGGTCGTTTGTTGTTGGACTTCTGTGCTAGTCATGGTATGGCCATAACAAACACCATGTTCGAACATAAGGTTGCTCATAAGTGCACGTGGTACCAGAGCACCCTAGGCCAAAGGTCAATGATCAATTTTGTAATCGTATCATCTGATCTGAGGCCGCATGTTTTGGACACTCGAGTGAAGACGGAAGACTGATGGAAGTCACTGAGGTATTCAAACAACTCCACAGTGGCAAAGCCGCAGGGGTTGATGAGATCCGTCCAGAAATGCTGAAGGCTTTGGGTGTTGAGGGGCTGTCTTGGTTGACACGCCTCGTCAACATTGCGTGGAAGTCTGGGACAGTGCCTAGGGGTTGGCAGACCGGGGTGGTGGTTCCCCTATTTAAAAAGGGGGACCAGAGAGTGTGTGCAAGCTATAGGGATATCACACTTCTCAGCCTCCCTGGTAAAGTCTACTCCAAGGTACTGGAAAGGAGGGTTCGGCCGGTAGTCGAACCTCTGATTGAAGAGGAACAATGCGGATTCAGTCCTGGTCGTGGAATAACAGACCAACTCTTCACTCTCGCAAGGATCCTGGAGGGGGCCTGGGAGTACGCCCATCCGGTCTACATGTGTTTTGTGGATCTGGAGAAGGCGTATGACCGGGTCCCCCAGGTGATACTGTGGGAGGTGCTGCGGGAGTATGGGGTGAGGGGGTCACTTTTGAGGGCCATCCAATCCCTGTACGCCCAAAGCGAGAGTTGTGTCCGGATACTCGGCAGTAAGTCGGACTCGTTTCCAGTGAATGTTGGCCTCCGCCAGGGCTGCGCTTTATCACCAATTCTGTTTCTGTGATTTTCATGGACAGGATATCGAGGCGTAGTCGTGGAGGAGAGGGGTTGCAGTTCGGTGACCTGAGGATCTCATCGCTGCTCTTTGCAGATGATGTGGTCCTTATGGCATCATCGGTCTGTGACCTTCAACAGTCACTGGATCGGTTCGCAGCCGAGTGTGCAGCGGTTGGGATGAGGATCAGCACCTCCAAATCTGAGGCCATGGCTCTTAGCAGGAAACCGGTGGATTGCCTACTCCGGGTAGGGAATGAGCCATTACCCCAAGTGAAGGAGTTCAAGTACCTCGGGACGGGACGATGGAGCGAGAGATTGGCCGGAGAATCGGAGCAGCGGGGGCGGTATTACAGTCACTTTACCACACCGTTGTGACGAAAGGAGAGCTGAGCCAGAAGGCAAAGCTCTCAATATACCGGTCGATCTTCGTTCCTACCCTCACCTATGGTCATGAAGGCTGGGTCATGACCGAAAGAACGAGATCACTGGTACAATTGGCCGAAATTGGGTTTTCTCAGACGGGTGGCTGGCGTCCGTGAGAGACTCGGAGTAGAGCCGCTGCTCCTTTACGTTGAAAGGAGCCAGTTGAGGTGGTTCGGGCATCTAGTAAGGATGCCACCTGGGCGCCTCCCTAGGGAGGTGTTCCAGGCACGTCCAGCTGGGAGGAGACCCCGGGGAAGACCCAGGACTCGGTGGAGAGATTATATCTCCTCACTGGGAACGCCTCAGGATCCCCCAGTCGGAGCTGGAGGATGTGCCCCGGAGAAGGGTAGATTGGGGTTCCTTACTGGGGCTGCTGCCCCCGCGACCCGACCCCAGATAAACGGTAGACGATGGATGGATGGATATAAAATATAAAATATAAAATATAAAATATAAAATATAAAATATAAAATATAAAATATAAAATACCTTCCTCCACCTCCAGAACCTGAAGAAAGACGGAGAGGTAAGTTTCAGACAATAATATTATAACAATAATAATGTTAACTAATGTTCAATGTTAAATGTTAAGTACTAAAAACAATAATACTTACAAAAATAATAATACATATAATAAAACAACAACATTAATAACAAACAAAACATATGATAACTGTAACAACAACAGTAATAATAATAATAATAATGGCTGACCTGGGTTTCGTCTCCTTGTGGTTTCTCAAAGTAACTGTGTCTTGCTCGGCTCTTGCTTTCTTCTTCTCTCTCCCTCTCCCTGTCTCTCTCCCTCTCCCTGTCTCTCTCCCTCTCCCTGTCTCTCTCTCTGTGTCTGTCTTTGTCTTTGGGAGGTTTGGAGGACGAGGTGGCGGACGGGAGGTAGTCCCCGATGTCCTCAAAGATACTGAAATACAAGCAGAGACAAAGTGTGATGCAGAGTGTGTGAAGCACCAAAGAGAAAGAGTTGGATGTTGACGTGAACTGACCTCAGATCAGCCTCAGGAGCCCTCTTATCATCCAGTTTACCTGAAACACACGTTAGCATTGGAAGCCACGATCAAACATTTAGCACCTTTCAGAACTACAAGAACTACAATCTGTGGTGAAACATATTTAAACATATTATTATAAACGTATTATCTAACAACAGGTGTAAATAAATGACCTTTGTCCTTCTTCTTGATCTTCTTGTGTCGGGTTCCCTGACGGAGGTACGACAGGATCTGAGTCAGCTTCGAGATCACGATGTCGTTCGTAGTGAGAGTCGTCTGAGCCTGAGACATGGAGACAAGGAGACACACAGAGACAAGGAGACACAGAGACACACAGAGACAAGCAGACACACACAGAGACAAGGAGACACAGAGACACACAGAGACAAGGAGACACAGAGACAAGGAGACACACAGAGACAAGGAGACACACAGAGACAAGGAGACACAGAGACACACAGAGACAAGGAGACACACAGAGACAAGGAGACACACAGAGACAAGGAGACACACAGAGACAAGCAGACACACACAGAGACAAGCAGACACACACAGAGACAAGGAGACACAGAGACACACAGAGACAAGCAGACACACACAGAGACAAGGAGACACAGAGACACACAGAGACAAGGAGACACAGAGACACACAGAGACAAGGAGACACACAGAGACAAGGAGACACACAGAGACAAGGAGACACAGAGACACACAGAGACAAGGAGACACACAGAGACAAGGAGACACACAGAGACAAGGAGACACACAGAGACAAGCAGACACACACAGAGACAAGGAGACACAGAGACACACAGAGACAAGGAGACACAGAGACAAGGAGACACACAGAGACAAGGAGACACACAGACAAGGATACACACACAGAGACACACACAGACACACACAAGGAGACACACAAGGAGACACACACGTGGAGACACACACGTGGAGACACACAGAGACAGGAGACACACAGAGACACACAGGAGACACACACACACACACACAGGTGGAGACACAGAGACAGAAGGAGACACACAGAGACACACAAGGAGACACACACACACACACACAGAGACAGAAGGAGACACACACACACACACACACACACACACACACAGGTGGAGACACACAGAGACAGAAGGAGACACACAGAGACACACAAGGAGACACATACAGAGACAGAAGGAGACACACACACACACACACACACACACACACAGGTGGAGACAGACACAGGTGTGTTAATGACACACGTCCTCTTGCGGAGCCTTAGATCTGTTACTATAACTTTCAGGTCATTGACTGAAGAAGTTCCTAATTGATAGATCAGATTAAAGAATACACTCATTATATAATCTGAAGATATAATATAACAGAGCGTCTCAGAGGAGCCGAGGTGCGTTCGAGTACCTCCATGCTCGGACAGTCGGCCTTGCTGCGGATCAGCGTCGTGGGGATGTCGGTGTCAGTGAACTCATCGTCCAGGTCGACCACGTACGCCATCCGGCCCGGCAGGAACAGCTCGTTCCTCTCAACCAGCCCCGTCCTGAACACCACGCGGTAAATGTTCCTGCCTGAGGAGCACAGTGTGTAGTAGTGTGTAGTAGTGTGTAGTAGTGTGTGGTAGTGTGTGGTAGTGTGTGGTACAGTGTGTAGTAGTGTGTGGTAGTGTGTGGTAGTGTGTGGTAGTGTGTGGTAGTGTGTAGTAGTGTGTAGTAGTGTGTAGTACAGTGTGTAGTAGTGTGTATACAGTGTGTATACAGTGTGTATAAAGTGTGTATACAGTGTGTATACAGTGTGTATACAGTGTGTATACAGTGTGTATACAGTGTGTACAGTGTGTAGTAAAGTGTGTAGTAAAGCAGCAGATCAGACTCACCAAGACGAGTCTTAAACTCAATCTTCTCTTCCGGCTCCACGTCTTTCCTAAAGCAGACAGACAGGTATAGATGCATCAGGTATCAGACAGACAGGTAGCAGACAGACAGGTAGCAGACAGACAGGTATAGATGCATCAGGTATCAGACAGACAGGTATAGATGCATCAGGTATCAGACAGACAGGTTGCAGACAGACAGGTATAGATGCATCAGGTATCAGACAGACAGGTTGCAGACAGACAGGTTGCAGACAGACAGGTATAGATGCATCAGGTTGCAGACAGACAGGTTGATGTTATCTGAACAGACTGTGATGCAGATGTTCTCAGGATTGAAAAGGAAAAACACGTTTAACACAACAACCTCAACTGTAAACAAACAGCAGCAACTGTATAAAAACTGAAATCAGTTTGTTATAATTATTATATCTGGTACGAATATCATATCATCTAAATCATAGAGGGGGTCCCTGCTCCATCAGTTTGGGGGTCCCCTGCTTTGGATCAGTTTCATACTTGGCCTCCTTCTGGACTTTCTCCATCATATCTTCTTCTTCTTTCTCTTTACTGGTGATTTCAGCTCTCACCTGCAAAACACACACACACAACACACACACACACACGGAACTCAAATCTTTCACAATGTAGATCTGGTGTGGCTACATGTTAGCATTAATGCTAACCTGGGGGACTAAATATGTAAATGCTGATTCAATCACAAACAAACATTTATCATTATTTGCTTGGAAAAGCCTTAAATATATATATTTTTATCTCAAACACTTTGGCATTAAATGAAATGTCCCTGAATTGATTCTTTGTCTGATTAAACTGTCACAGACGCTAACCGTGCTAACGTGTTGGGATAAAATGTGAAGCCTCACCTTCTGCAGCAGAGCGAAGTCCAGACCCTTCACCAAGTGAGTGTGCTCCATGTCACCTCCCAAAAACTTAGACTCCTGGATCAGCTGACGACGTTTCTCTGCTGCGGACTTATCTCTGAAATAAACAGTAAATATACATATTAATTAATTTACACAGAAAACATACACAAAGTAGTTAACATCAGCACTGGGTCCTACAGCTCTGTAGTTAACGTTAGCATAGCATTACTCACGCCTCAGCCGTGGGTCCTACAGCTCTGTAGTTAACGTTAGCATAGCATTACTCACGCCTCAGCCGTGGGTCCTACAGCTCTGTAGTTAACGTTAGCATAGCATTACTCACGCCTCAGCCGTGGGTCCTACAGCTCTGTAGTTAGCATAGCATTACTCACGCCTCAGCCGTGGGTCCTACAGCTCTGTAGTTAACGTTAGCATAGCATTACTCACGCCTCAGCCGTGGGTCCTACAGCTCTGTAGTTAACGTTAGCATAGCATTACTCACGCCTCAGCCGTGGGTCCTACAGCTCTGTAGTTAACGTTAGCATAGCATTACTCACGCCTCAGCCGTGGGTCCTACAGCTCTGTAGTTAACGTTAGCATAGCATTACTCACGCCTCAGCCGTGGGTCCTACAGCTCTGTAGTTAGCATAGCATTACTCACGCCTCAGCCGTGGGTCCTACAGCTCTGTAGTTAACGTTAGCATAGCATTACTCACGCCTCAGCCGTGGGTCCTACAGCTCTGTAGTTAACGTTAGCATAGCATTACTCACGCCTCAGCCGTGGGTCCTACAGCTCTGTAGTTAACGTTAGCATAGCATTACTCACGCCTCAGCCGTGGGTCCTACAGCTCTGTAGTTAGCATAGCATTACTCACGCCTCAGCCGTGGGTCCTACAGCTCTGTAGTTAACGTTAGCATAGCATTACTCACGCCTCAGCCGTGGGTCCTACAGCTCTGTAGTTAACGTTAGCATAGCATTACTCACGCCTCAGCCGTGGGTCCTACAGCTCTGTAGTTAACGTTAGCATAGCATTACTCACGCCTCAGCCGTGGGTCCTACAGCTCTGTAGTTAACGTTAGCATAGCATTACTCACGCCTCAGCCGTGGGTCCTACAGCTCTGTAGTTAACGTTAGCATAGCATTACTCACACCTCAGCCGTGGGTCCTACAGCTCTGTAGTTAGCATAGCATTACTCACGCCTCAGCCGTGGGTCCTACAGCTCTGTAGTTAACGTTAGCATAGCATTACTCACGCCTCAGCCGTGGGTCCTACAGCTCTGTAGTTAACGTTAGCATAGCATTACTCACGCCTCAGCCGTGGGTCCTACAGCTCTGTAGTTAACGTTAGCATAGCATTACTCACGCCTCAGCCGTGGGTCCTACAGCTCTGTAGTTAACGTTAGCATAGCATTACTCACACCTCAGCCGTGGGTCCTACAGCTCTGTAGTTAGCATAGCATTACTCACGCCTCAGCCGTGGGTCCTACAGCTCTGTAGTTAACGTTAGCATAGCATTACTCACGCCTCAGCCGTGGGTCCTACAGCTCTGTAGTTAGCGGTGGTGCTGATCAGCTCTGTCTCTTCGTAGTCTTTGTTGACTCCGTCTCGTCTCTCTCTCGCTCGGTCTCTGTACTTCTCAGCCAGCTCTCTCTCTCGCTCCATCTCCTGCTGACGGAGCTTAGCATAGTAACTGAAACAACACAGAAAATCAATAATTAATAACCAACAACATGACGGGATCCCCTGGATGATCTGAACAGATACATTATAAATAATTCTGTAACATGTCACCTCTTCTTCTTCCTCCTTCTCGCTGCAGGATCCTCATCCTCGTTGTAGTCCTTTGGCATTCTGGGAGAAAAAACAATCTTGTTACTTCCTTAATCATCATCATCTTCCTCAGTTACTGCTGCTTGTCACTCACTCATGGTGTCTGGATTTGGAGGGCGGGGCCGAGGAGGGCGTCGCCCTTGGCGTCATCAGCAGTTTCCTGAAGTCATCATTAGTCAGTTTGGACCTGGAGAGACACACACATGGTTAGCACACACACACATGGTTAGCACACACACACACACACACACACACACAGTCCTGATACTCACTGAGCAGCAGTCCTGTGGTCGTCCAGCTCATGGCCCTCAGGAGCCAGAGGGTTGGAGTAACTCTCAGCTGTAAACACACAACATGTTGGTGACAGCATTAAAATGCAGATCATATTATTTTATTATTCTACTTCAGGGTTTACTAAAGTGTAAACTGTGGAGTGCATTACAACTAACTTAAAGACTTGTAGTTGAATTTCTTCAGCTCGTTTTGTCTGTAAGATTTATTATCTGCTCTACACAGATTTGGTAATAATAATAATGCTAAATAATTTGCATATTTTTGATTGAAAAACTTTTCTTCGGGGAGAAAATGATTTCCTTTGGAATAATAAAGTTATATCTTAGTTACAGCCCAGCATCAGAAATATTGTATTATCCTTTTATATGTTAAACTGCGTATGTGCAATAAAACATGTAATGTATATACTGTGACGGGATGCAGCAGTGGAGCCGATGTGAAAAGAGAATAAACGGTGTTATTAAAATCATATCATCAGCGCGGTGTCTCTGCTAACGAGTCAGGGAGCTTTAAAATGACAAACATATGAAGGGAGTTTGGTGTGAAGTGTGAGTAGTAGGGGGGAGCTAAGCTAACTGAGCCTCAGGAAGAGAGTGTCTTTGTGCAGTTTAATAAGACATACATTTATTTATTCATACTCATGTTTAGTTCATCAGGATTATTTGTTTTATTAAACTGAACTGTATCGCTTTAGCTAACAGGTCGTCTAACATGGTGCTAATTTAGGCTAACATGCTAACAGATCTAAAGCCTACAGGCTTCCGGAGCTCGGACTCACTTTCAGGCATCTCTGCGGCGGAGTGTCGGTGCTCTTCTTCGGGCTGAAGAGGAGCTGGTTCCAGTCAGAGAAGAGAAACTAAACCTCACGTTGTTTATTTGATACCTGCGCTGCTATCGGTTAGCTTCTTCACCGGAAGTTCAGTCTGTTGTGATGTGACGTCATATCCTGTTAGAACAGCGGCGTGCTGCCCCTGCAGGCGGACAACGGCACTGCACCTCCTGCTGCTGAAGGCTCTCCAGGAGCAGCTGGAGAAACGTTCTATTGCATAATTTATTAAACTGATTCATCCAGGTTTGTTCATTAAAATATTCACAGCACAGACAGAAGAGCCATGTAAACTAAGGATATAAAACACTATATGCGGGGTGGGATGTAGAGAGCGCCTCTCCTGTGTTTACGGTAAGCGCGTCATTTCCAGTTGTTAATGTTTCTGTGTTGCTGGTAGCATACTTCGGCAGCTCCAGCTTGACCCAGTTAATGTTGTTATATTCTTGATCACATCGGCTAATTACCTGTCATCTATCTAAACCTATACTTGTACTTCCTAAGCACTTACAACTCTCTCCTTATCCTCCTTCTCTTAGCGACTCTCGCTAAATCCTCAATTCTTTACGCTCCGTTCGGCTCTGCTAATGTTAGCTGCTGTAGCTCGGCAACTAGCGATGGCATCTCCCTCTTCTGCTCTCTCCTGCTCGGTGTGTTTCATGTTTAGCTATTGCTCTGCCTCCTTTAGTGATAATGGTACGTGTATTAAATGTAGTTTATACGCAGGGTTGGAGGCGAGTTTTAGAGGGATAGATGAGCATCTCCGCACCATGGTAAGTCAGCGGTTAGCAACTGTAGCTGTTAGCAAGCCCCCTATAGCCGGTGCGGGCCGACCAGTGGTATCTCCTGTTAGCTGTCCCCCGGCGGGGCCCGAGCAGCCGGGAGACTGGGTGACGGTCCGAAAGAAGTGTTATCAGAAGTCCACGGTTCACCACCAACCGCTTGCTGTTTCTAACAGATTCTCCCCACTCAGTGACACACCAGCTGAGAAGCCAACTCTGGTTATCGGTAGCTCAATTTTGAGATACGTTCATTTTGAGACACCAGCGACGACAGTCACATGCATTCCTGGGGCCAGAGCGGGCGACATAGAAGCACATTTGAAACTGCTGGCTAAGGCTAAACGTAAATACAGTAAGATTGTTATTCACGTCGGCGGTAATGACACGCGATTGCGTCAATCGGAGTGTACTAAAGTTAATGTGGAGTCGGTGTGTACATTTGCCAAAACAATGTCGGACTCTTTTCTCTGGTCCTCTGCCAAATCTTTTGAATGATGACATGTTTAGCCGCATGTCATCATTCCGTCGCTGGCTCTCATGGTGGTGTCCAGATAATGATGTGGGCTTCGTAGACAATTGGCGGACTTTCTGGGGAAGACCTGGTCTGATTAGGAGTGACAGCATCCATCCTACTTTGGCTGGAGCAGATCTCATATCCAATAATATTACAAAGTCTATTAGTGGACCTAATCCATGACAACCCAGAGTTGAGACCAGGACAAAGAGTTGCAGTCTTACACACTTCTCTGTGCTTCTTTCCGGGCAGTCACCCACTCAAATCCCCATAGTGACTGTGTCTGCCCCACGACCACTGAAACTAATCAAGTCTATGGTTAACAGAAGAGGAGTTATACATGAAAACATCATTAAAATAAACACCACCGCTGCAAAAGTGCAACTAAATCGAAACATTAAATGTGGGCTCTTAAACATCAGATCTTTATCAACGAAAGCTGGATTGGTAAATGATTTAATATCAGATAATAAGATTGATTTATTTTGTCTCACTGAAACCTGAGACATGAAGAATATGTCTAAATGAATCCGCTCCACCTGGTCATATTAATACTCACATTCCTCGAGGTACTGGCCGAGGAGGTGGAGTTGCGGCCATATTTGACTCAAACCTCTTGATCAATCCTAAGCCTAAACTAAACTATAACTCTTTTGAAAGCCTTGTTCTTACGCTCTCAAACCCAACATGGAAACAATAAAGCCAGTTTTATTTGTTACTGTGTACCGCCCTCCTGGTCCGTATTCTGAAGTTCTATCTGAACTCTCAGAGTTTTTATCAAATTTAGTCCTTAAAACAGATAAAGTAATTATTGTAGGTGACTTTAATATTCATGTGGATGTTGATAGTGATAGCCTTAATAATGCATTTATCTCAATATTAGATTCACTGGGTTCAGTCAGAATGTACATGAACCAACTCACTGTTTAAACCACACTCTGGACCTTGTTCTGGGATATGGTGTTGAAACTGAAAGTTTATCAGTGTGTCCACATAATACTCTTTTATCAGAACATTTTAATAACTTCTGAAGTCCTGTTACTGGACTACAAGCCAGTAGGCAAAATATCCTACGCTCGATATCTGAAAGTGCTGTGACTAAATTTAAGGAAGTGATTCCATCAGAACTTAATTCAATACCAGGACTCAATATCAATATAACGGAGGACTCCAATGCTAACTTTAATCCCTCACAAATTAATCATCTTGTTGATAGCGCTGCAGCCTCACTGCGAATAACACTCGACTCTGTCACTCCTCTAAAGAAGAAGATCATAAAACAGAAAAAGAAAGCTCCGGCTTAATTTACAAATCCGCAAACTAAAACAAAAGTCGAGAAATCTTGAAAGTAAATGGCGTTCCACTAAATTGGAAGAATCTCGTTTAGTCTGGTTAGATCATCTTAAAACGTATAAGAAGGCTCTCCGTAATGCCAGAGCAACTTATTACTCTTCCTTAATAGAAGAACATAAGAACAACCCCAGGTTTCTGTTCAGCACTGAGGCTGACAGAGAGCCACAGCTCTACAGGGCCTTCTATTCCTATATCTCTCAGTAGTGACGACTTCATGAGCTTCTTTAACAATAACATTATAATTATTAGAGACTAAATTAATCTCCTCCTGACCTCAATCAGTAACGACTTAACTTCAACCTCCGGAACCTTAAAAACATCTGTAACTCCTGAAATATATCTAGACTGTTTTACTCCAATCAACCTGAACCAACTAACTTCAACAATCTCATCGTCTAAGCATCAACCTGTCTTTTAGACCCGATTCCAACTAAACTGTTTAAAGAAGTTTTACCCTTAATTAACACCTCGTTATTAAATATGATCAACCTGTCTCTATTATCTGGCTACGTACCAAAATCCTTTAAAGTAGCTGTAATGAAACCACTTCTTAAAAAGCCTGGTCTTGATCCAGAGGTTTTAGCCAACTATAGGCCGATATCTAACCTTCCCTTTCTCGCTAAGATCCTCGAGAAAGCAGTCGCAAAACAGTTGTGTGATTTTTTACATAATAGTTTATTTGAGGTTTTTCAATCTGGATTTAGAGTTCATCATAGCACAGAGACGGCACTGGTGAAAGTTACCAATGACCTTCTATTGGCATCAGACAAAGGACTTGTCTCTGTTCTTGTCTTGTTAGACCTCAGTGCTGCTTTCCACACTGTTGATCAGGACATTCTACTACAGAGACTGGAACATTGTGTTGGCATAAAAGGAACCGCACTAAGCTGGTTCAAGTCCTATTTATCTGAGCGATCTCAATTTGTACTTGTTAACGATAAATCCTCCATGACATCCAAAGTCAGTCTTGGAGTTCCTCAGGGTTCTGTACTTGGACCGATTCTATTCACCTTATATATGCTTCCTTTGGGCAATATTATAAGGAACCGCTCTATAAACTTTCATTGTTATGGGGATGATACCCAATTATATCTATCAATTAAACCAAATGAAACCAATCAATTGGCTAAACTTCAAGCCTTAAGGACATAAAAACTTGGATGTCTAGCAACTTCTTGATGTTAAACACAGACAAAACTGAAGTTATTATACTTGGCCCTAAACGCCTCCGAAACGCATTTTCTAATGACATAGAAGCTCTGGATGGCATTAACTTGGCCTCCAGCACCACTGTAAGGAATCTTGGCGTCATCTTTGATCAGGATCTGTCGTTTAACTCCCACATAAAACAAATCTCAAGGACTGCCTTCTTTCATCTATGTAACATTGCAAAAATAAGACACATCCTCAAAATGATGCAGAAAAACTAGTCCATGCATTTGTTACTTCAAGGCTGGATTACTGCAACTCATTGTTATCAGGTTGTCCCAAAAAGTCGCTTAAGACTCTTCAGTTGATCCAAAATGCAGCGGCACGTGTATTGACTAGAACAAGGAAACAGGATCATATGACTCCTGTATTAGCTGCTCTGCACTGGCTCCCGGTAAAATACAGAATAGAATTCAAAATCCTTCTCCTGACTTACAAAGCAATTAATGGCGTATCTTAAATATCTCATAGTACCTTATAAACCAACTAGAGCATTGCGCTCCCAGACTGCAGGGTTGCTTGTGGTTCCTAGAGTCTCTAAGAGTACAATGGGAGCCAGAGCCTTCAGCTATCAAGCTCCTCTCCAGTGGAACCAGCTTCCAGTTTGTGTTCGGGAGGCAGATACCCTCTCCACATTTAAGAGCAGGCTAAAGACTTTCCTTTTTGATAAAGCTTATAGTTAGGGCTGGCTCAGGTTTGCCCTGCATCAACCCCTAGTTATGCTGCTATAGGCTTAGACTGCCGGGGGACACCTCCCTGCTCTCTTCCTTCTCTTCCTCTCTCCTCCCCTCCCTCTCTTCTTCTCCCTCTCTATCTGTATGCATTTATGTAAATGTATGTTACTAACTCATCATCCGGGGTATCATCCCCAGAGTGTCTGTCTCTCATGTGGCAGGTTGCCACTGATAAAGTTTACGTCAGGATCATGAATCGTGGCTGCGCCTGCTGCCCTGGTCCTGCTGGACACCGGGAAGCCTTTTTGACATTTTCCTGGATTCATCCAAACTTTCTCTCAAATCATTTCTGTCACATGTTGTATTTGTACTATGTTGTTTATCCTGTACACACGACATCTATTGCACATCTGTCCATCCTGGGAGAGGGATCCCTCCTCAGTTGCTCTCTGAGGTTTCTTCCATTTAATTATGGGGTTTCTTTTAGGAAGTTTTTCCTTGTGCGATGCGAGGGTCTAAGGACAGAGGGTCTAAAGACAGAGGGTCTAAGGACAGAGGGTTTAAGGACAGAGGGTCTTAGGACAGAGGGTCTGAGGACAGAGGGTTTAAGGACAGAGGGTCTGAGGACAGAGGGTCTTAGCACAGAGGGTCTAAGGACAGAGGGTCTAAGGACAGAGGGTCTGAGGACAGAGGGTTTAAGGACAGAGGGTCTGAGGACAGAGGGTTTAAGGACAGAGGGTCTTAGCACAGAGGGTTTAAGGACAGAGGGTTTAAGGACAGAGGGTCTTAGGACAGAGGGTCTGAGGACAGAGGGTTTAAGGACAGAGTGTCTGAGGACAGAGGGTCTTAGCACAGAGGGTTTAAGGACAGAGGGTCTTAGGACAGAGGGTCTAAGGACAGAGGGTCTGAGGACAGAGGGTCTGAGGACAGAGGGTTTAAGGACAGAGGGTTTAAGGACAGAGGGTCTTAGGACAGAGGGTCTGAGGACAGAGGGTTTAAGGACAGAGGGTCTGAGGACAGAGGGTCTTAGCACAGAGGGTTTAAGGACAGAGGGTCTTAGGACAGAGGGTCTAAGGACAGAGGGTCTGAGGACAGAGGGTCTGAGGACAGAGGGTTTAAGGACAGAGGGTTTAAGGACAGAGGGTCTTAGGACAGAGGGTCTGAGGACAGAGGGTTTAAGGACAGAGGGTCTGAGGACAGAGGGTCTTAGCACAGAGGGTTAAGGACAGAGGGTCTTAGGATAGAGGGTCTAAGGAAAGAGGGTCTGAGGACAGAGGGTCTGAGGACAGAGGGTCTTAGCACAGAGGGTTTAAGGACAGAGGGTCTTAGGACAGAGGGTCTAAGGACAGAGGGTCTGAGGACAGAGGGTCTGAGGACAGAGGGTTTAAGGACAGAGGGTTTAAGGACAGAGGGTCTTAGGACAGAGGGTCTGAGGACAGAGGGTTTAAGGACAGAGGGTCTGAGGACAGAGGGTCTTAGCACAGAGGGTTAAGGACAGAGGGTCTTAGGATAGAGGGTCTAAGGAAAAAGGGTCTGAGGACAGAGGGTCTGAGGACAGAGGGTCTGAGGACAGAGGGTCTGAGGACAGAGGGTCTGAGTACAGAGGGTTTAAGGACAGAGGGTCTTAGCACAGAGGGTTTAAGGACAGAGGGTCTGAGGACAGAGGGTTTAAGGACAGAGGGTCTTAGGACAGAGGATCTAAGGACAGAGGGTCTGAGGACAGAGCGTCTGAGGACAGAGGGTTTAAGGACAGAGGGTTTAAGGACAGAGGGTCTGAGGACAGAGGGTCTGAGGACAGAGGGTTTAAGGACAGAGGGTCTTAGCACAGAGGGTTTAAGGACAGAGGGTCTTAGCACAGAGGGTTTAAGGACAGAGGGTCTGAGGACAGAGGGTTTAAGGACAGAGGGTTTAAGGACAGAGGGTCTTAGGACAGAGGGTCTGAGGACAGAGGGTTTAAGGACAGAGGGTCTTAGCACAGAGGGTTTAAGGACAGAGGGTCTTAGCACAGAGGGTTTAAGGACAGAGGGTCTGAGGACAGAGGGTTTAAGGACAGAGGGTTTTAGGACAGAGGGTCTGAGGACAGAGGGTTTAAGGACAGAGGGTCTGAGGACAGAGGGTCTTAGCACAGAGGGTTTAAGGACAGAAGGTCTGAGGACAGAGGGTTTAAGGACAGAGGGTCTTAGCACAGAGGGTTTAAGGACAGAGGGTCTGAGGACAGAGGGTTTAAGGACAGAGGGTTTAAGGACAGAGGGTCTGAGGACAGAGGGTTTAAGGACAGAGGGTCTGAGGACAGAGGGTCTTAGCACAGAGAGTATAAGGACAGAGGGTCTTAGGACAGAGGGTCTAAGGACAGAGGGTCTGAGGACAGAGGGTCTGAGGACAGAGGGTTTAAGGACAGAGGGTTTAAGGACAGAGGGTCTTAGGACAGAGGGTCTGAGGACAGAGGGTTTAAGGACAGAGGGTCTGAGGACAGAGGGTCTTAGCACAGAGGGTTTAAGGACAGAGGGTCTTAGGACAGAGGGTCTAAGGACAGAGGGTCTGAGGACAGAGGGTCTGAGGACAGAGGGTTTAAGGACAGAGTGTCTGAGGACAGAGGGTTTAAGGACAGAGGGTCTGAGGACAGAGGGTGTAAGGACAGAGGGTCTGAGGACAGAGGGTCTTAACACAGAGGGTTTAAGGACAGAGGGTCTTAGCACAGAGGGTTTAAGGACAGAGGGTCTGAGGACAGAGGGTTTAAGGACAGAGGGTCTGAGGACAGAGGGTTTAAGGACAGAGGGTCTTAGCACAGAGGGTTTAAGGACAGAGGGTCTGAGGACAGAGGGTTTAAGGACAGAGGGTCTTAGGACAGAGGGTCTGAGGACAGAGGGTTTAAGGACAGAGGGTCTGAGGACAGAGGGTCTTAGCACAGAGCGTTTAAGGACAGAGGGTCTAAGGACAGAGGGTCTGAGGACAGAGGGTGTAAGGACAGAGGGTCTGAGGACAGAGGGTGTCGTAACCTGTACAGTCTGTAAACACTGAGACAAATGTATAATTTGTGATATTGGGCTATACCAGGGGTCGGGAACCTTTTTGGCTGGGAGAGCCATAAAAGCCAAATATTTTTTTTATGTATTTCCTTGAGAGCCATATAAATTTGAATGTAACTTTCTGCGTGCATTTTTTAATATAACACGTCTCCGAGTACTAATAGCGGTATCAGTGTTTCATTGAACAGTACTCTTTTATTAAATAAACTAAACGCTTACGTTATTTATCTCATTTATGTGCACGTGTCAGTGTTTACTGCACGGGTGTCAAACTCAAGGCAATTATATCCAACCAGCGAGAAAATATCATATGTCTGTCATAACTGGCCCGCTGGTTTTGGTAATTAAATCAATGCATGGCACAACCACAGAAAAGACATTTGAGGAAGAATCTAAATGTGTGAATGAAATG
The DNA here is from genome assembly GCF_900634415.1 of Cottoperca gobio. Classification (NCBI taxonomy): domain Eukaryota; kingdom Metazoa; phylum Chordata; class Actinopteri; order Perciformes; family Bovichtidae; genus Cottoperca; species Cottoperca gobio. The sequence continues at coordinate 25,466,214 of NC_041368.1, read as the reverse complement.
AAAGTTTTTGGAAAGCAAAGGGAAACACAGCACAGATCTCTGGGACGATGTGAGCTGGACTGTTTGTGCGACATAACGAAGCATCTCACTGTTAAACCTGCAGCTTCAGGGCCGTGTGATCACGGACATGTATGATGCCAAGCTGCCTGTGGGAGACTCGGATGCAGAAGGAAACTTTGGTCAATACGTGTTTCCAAACACTGACAAACATCTCCCCCCCCGCTGTGTTCCCGACAGCATTCTGCTGATCGACTGAGACCATTTGCCGACTTTGCAGCATATTAAAACTGAACTGCTCAGCAATCCGTCTGCAGTTGACTTAAATATGTTCCATATCTTTTTGCACTTTATGTGTATCCTGTTCAATAAATGTGGACCATGTTTGTCCCTCGACGTAGTCCCAGTTTTTAATGTTGGCCCTCTGTGAATGAGTTTGACCCCCCCGGTCTACTGCTTGCTTTGCGCAGTTTCTCCTCTGCTCGGTTTCGCGACGGCGGGGCTCCGCCCCCTACACCCCTACACACACACACACACACACACACACGTGTGTAAGTGTGTGCGCTGTGCAGTCAGAGACAGAGCGGAGGAAAGGAGAGGGTAGATCTAAAATGACACAGTATAATTGTTTATTACTTGTTAATCATGTTAAAAAATGTCAGCTCAAAATTGTCTGCGAGCCATATCGCGTCATCAAAAGAGCCATATATGGCTCGCGAGCCATAGGTTCCCGACACCTGGGCTATACAAATACATTTGATTTGATTAAACATAAGATCCACCTTTCAGTTTGTTTAGGAGGAAACCCTTCTCAAGCTTAAGGTTTTATTTAAGGTAGATTTATTATAAAGTAATAATTCCCGCTTCACATTCACATGAAGAATAAACTGCCAGTAAACTAAATGTTTGAACAGTTTCATGTAAACGCTGTATAACTCCTTTAAAAAGGAAAGGGCTATATAAAATAATGTAAAAATAAAAGTGAATTCCCCTTAATTAAATAAGCAGTAAATACACTGAAAAATGCAGTCACTCCGTCAAAAACTTCTTATAACCAAGTCAAATCATTCTTAAATTAAACAGCTTAAAACCAGTGAAACCTCATTAACAATCCAGATAAAATAAAGCAAAAATAAATAACAATAATAACAGGAAGCAGAGCGACAGGTATAATATTCAGTTTATTCATATCAACACATTTACATACAAAGTGAATGAAGCCAGTTTGGACTGCACCACTTCCAGCAGAGCGGGGGGCGGGGGATGTCAGGGTTTGGACTGCACCAGGGTCTGCAGAGCACCGGCCACCTGATCAGCTGACATGTTGTCCACGGACACGCTGCTCTCTTTACCGAAGTCTGAACACAAACATCATTATTATTCAGATTATTATTAGTAATCCGGATATTAATGCAGATACTTAATGATCAGAATGTAAATCATCGTGTGGAAATATCTGAACAAACTAATACTTTTGTGCGATGCGAGGGTCTAAGGACAGAGGATGTTGTAACCTGTACAGTCTGTAAAGCACACTGAGACAAATGTATAATTTGTGATATTGGGCTATACAAATAAATTTGATTTGATTTGAATTTGACTTTTATTCTGTTTTTATAAATCAAATGTTCAGAAACTAAAGTGTGTGTGAGCTTTTGAAACTTTTTAAAATACCCAAAGTTTTAAAAAGTTGCTCTGACGTCCTTACAGGACAAAAGTGTTGTAAAAATATTATAAATTAATATTATTTTCCACTTTCACTGAATTCAACTTTTAACCAACTTCAGTCCTGATCAGAACTACAAATATTATTTTAACCCTTTAAATGTTTATTTACATAATTATTTTCTCTAGAGTTAGCACAGTTTCTCTAAACTAAATGTTTGTCTCAACTGAGTGAGACATTTGTATAGTTTGTACAGCAGCTGACTTACTGAATGAATGATGAGACGACCACTAACAGACAACATGAAGCAAAAGGCGTTACCGGCCCTTTAAGAGACGTCACTCACCGTATCGGGCCCAGACTCGGGCCTGGACCCCAGAACACTCTCTGACCCGGATCGGGAAGTCTGGATTGGACCTCTTCAGAGTCACATAGTGCTGCTCCACAAACTCTCTGTAACACACACACACACACACACACACACACACACACACACACACACACACACACACACACACACACACACACACACACACACACACACACACACACACACACACACACACACACACACTGTTTATTTTGTGATTGGCTATAAAATCACAATCTGATCTGATTTAATAAAACTTTTCACTTAATAGGAATTTGGTGCATAACTTAAACATAGTAAGAGAAAATTATATTAAAAATAAAAGGTTCTGAAAAGAAATCATGAAACAAATAGAAAATATAGAAGAAAATCACAATATAATCAGAAGAAAATTAAAGAGATGAGCAAAAGATTGAAAGAGAAATAAAGTCATTATTATTATTATTATTATTATGAGAAGAGCTTTCTGCTCACCAAAAATACTATTCCTGATTTTAATAAATATTAAATGTATTTTTTCCATCACGCAGGTCAAATAACTGGACATGTTTCATATAATTATGCTAGTATATTTATTAATATATTAATTTATCGTATTATTATTATTATAACATGTATTATTATGATTTTACTATTATAATAAGTATTATTATTATTATGTTTTATTATTACATTATGTTTACAAGTTTGTTTGGAATGTCCAGTGTTGCATGATGGGAGATTCTGTTTATTTTGACCCACGATACTTTATGTATTTATTTTAGTTTTTAATGAACTATTACGTGTATTTGTACAGAATCAGAATCCCTTTATTAGCCTTACAATGTTTACCCTGTTACAGCCAAAGAACAAAAGTGTGTACAGTGTAGTATTAGTACTTTTACTCTAATGTTAACAGAGTATTTGTACAGTGTAGTATTAGTACTTTTACTCTAATGTTAACAGAGTATTTGTACAGTGTAGTATTAGTACTTTTACTCTAATGTTAACAGAGTATTTGTACGGTGTAGTATTAGTACTTTTACTCTAATGTTAAGAGTATTTGTACAGTGTAGTATTAGTACTTTTACTCTAATGTTAACAGTATTTGTACAGTGTAGTATTAGTACTTTTACTCTAATGTTAACAGTATTTGTACAGTGTAGTATTAGTACTTTTACTCTAATGTTAACAGTATTTGTACAGTGTAGTATTAGTACTTTTACTCTAATGTTAACAGTATTTGTACAGTGTAGTATTAGTACTTTTACTCTAATGTTAACAGTATTTGTACAGTGTAGTATTAGTACTTTTACTCTAATGTTAACAGTATTTGTACAGTGTAGTATTAGTACTTTTACTCTAATGTTAACAGTATTTGTACAGTGTAGTATTAGTACTTTTACTCTAATGTTAACAGTATTTGTACAGTGTGGTATTAGTACTTTTACTCTAATGTTAACAGAGTATTTGTACAGTGTAGTATTAGTACAGTGTAGTATTAGTACTTTTACTCTAATGTTAACAGTATTTGTACAGTGTAGTATTAGTACTTTTACTCTAATGTTAACAGTATTTGTACAGTGTAGTATTAGTACTTTTACTCTAATGTTAACAGAGTATTTGTACAGTGTAGTATTAGTACAGTGTAGTATTAGTACTTTTACTCTAATGTTAACAGAGTATTTGTACAGTGTAGTATTAGTACAGTGTAGTATTAGTACTTTTACTCTAATGTTAACAGAGTATTTGTACAGTGTAGTATTAGTACAGTGCAGTATTAGTACTTTTACTCTAATGTTAACAGTATTTGTACAGTGTAGTATTAGTACTTTTACTCTAATGTTAACAGTATTTGTACAGTGTAGTATTAGTACTTTTACTCTAATGTTAACAGTATTTGTACAGTGTAGTATTGGTACTTTTACTGCAGTATACTGAATATTTACACAACCTGCTCTGTGTTGACGGTCTCGTGCTAACTGTTAGCCGCTAGCTGCAGGTCACTGATGTTAGCAACTAGCGGCTAGCTGTTAGCACAGGTCATTCTCTATGGGAATGCTAAGCTAACAGGCAGCATAAACTCAGATCTTATATTTCGGTACACGATGAAGCGGCTGTTCCCGCCTCAGCAGGCCGGCTCGGAGCTCACCTGGCCCCCTGACTGGCCGCGGAGTTCTGGCAGAGGTGGACGCGGATCTCCCGGAGGTTTTTACCCAAAGTGGAGCCGATGCTCCTCACTGCTGCGGCCGCCATCTTAGCTGCTTCTTCCTGGCGGTCAAGGACGAGCGGTGGGTTATGTCAGCCCGGAGTTCATAACGCCAGGCAGTTTGAGGGGTTTGAGTCCTGAGTAAATTCTCACAGGCATCACAAAATTATCAAAAGTGCTCATTCTGCAAAATAACATACGTTCTATTGTTGTATTATAGTTATTGATGCATTAACGTGCTCATCACTTCAATGTTGCAGCTCATTTAATTACTTTACATGCTGCTGGGTAACTTCATCTCTAATAATAATAATAATAATAATAATAATAATAATAATAATAATATTTTGTATTAAAAATATGCAGAGTAACTAAAGTATCAGCAAAAAGACAAATATTCGTATTTATTTATATATTTATACAATTCCTGATATTAACACACTTAATCATAGTGCCAATTTTCAACATTATTATTATTTACACTGTTGTTATATGGGTTAACTTTGTTAACCTCAATAAAGTTTGTGCTTGTTTTAAAAATATTACTTATAAAATCATCTCTGGATATAAAATATAAAAACTGAAGCAGATTCTGAAATAAAACCGCAGTGAGAAACTCAAGTTTGACAGAATAATAAAGGATCTTTTTAAAAATGTTTTTATATTGAAGTCACATGAAGTGTCTTCTGACACTTTATTACAGTTTAATGTTTGAAGTCAGACCAATTTCCATCTTACCTTCATAAAAGGATTTTAATCTAAAATACATTTTTAATACTGCATCAAATATCTAGGAAGCATCAGCCCCACTGTTCAAGAAGCTAAGTTTGTTTCCAATGTTAACATGTGTCTGTGTGTTTGAGAGGAGTTCCCTGAATGTTGAACTGTTCCTTTAACACGGGTTGCTGGATGAGACTTTATTTAGAAACAGGATTATTTGGTACAAACATCATGAACGTGAGAACCAACAACTGGACATCAGAGGCAGTTTTACAGTTAAATCTTTTAGACTTCAGGATACTTTATCCCTGACAGCGGACGTTGCTTCACGGCTCCATGAAGGTGATCATCCGGAGAAGCTGGCGGAGAATCCTCGCTTGTTCTGTGGCCTCTGCAGTCTGTTTCTCGTTAAGAGTTCATTAGCGTTAGCAGAAAGTGAGCAAGCTGCACATGCGTCATCACGAGTGAACAATAACACTGAAACATTTGAGTGTTTTTACAATCCGCCGTGTTTCCTGTCCGTCCTGCCCTCTCTGCTCCTGCTGGCTCTCCTCAGAAGATCTTTTTGTCGTTTCTCGTTCAGAAGCTGCTGAATTCGTTTGTTTTGTGTTCGCTCGCGGATCGGCGGCATCCGTGGCATCCGTGGCACAAAGTGGTTCTGCTGTCCCCTCGTGACGTCGCTGTCCAATCCCACGATCCGGTACGGGACCTCGTCCACGGAGTTGTTCTCCTTCTTAGAAGAGAGCGGGAAGAAGGAGGGCGTCAACAATGTTGGCGTTGGTTTAGTTTCTGTCTGAAGGCTCCGTCCCGCTGACGTCCTGTTTGGGGACGATGTGGCGGCGATGACTGCCGATGTTGTTGTGGTGGGGACCTCTGGGACGGCGGACGTCCTGGCCGGCGCCAGGGTTGGACTTTGACCTTCAGCAGTTACAACTGTAGCAGGGGGCATTGTTGGAGTGGTAGTTTTCCTCCTGAATAAATGTGCTGGAGCAGTTTTTCTTGGACGTCTTGTAGTAGCAGTTGTAGCGGTCGTAGTTGGAATAATATCAGGAGCGTCGAAGGGATTCGAAGATTGCCCGTAGGACGAATACTCAACGTAATCGTCGTACTCCACATACACAAAGTCGGTGCTGCTCCTGCTGGACCGGGGCGGAGTTACAGTGATGCTGGGCAATGGCGTGCTGATGATGTGGCTGCTCTCTGTCCAGGAGGAGGTGGACGCTGAAGTCATCGTCTCTGTGGTTAAACTCCACGAACTACAAGACAGAAACAAGGAAGATCCGTGAGATCAGGACAGAATGAAAGTAAGTAAGTTGGAATCTGTAGCCGTGTTTCTAAAAGGTTCCTTGAAAAGTTACCAGGAACTGTTCAGGGACAGGGCCTTCTCCATCGCTGCTCCCACCCTCTGGAACTCTCTACCTCAAACCCTCAGAGACTCCTCCTCACTCACCACATTCAAATCATCACTTAAGACTCACCTTTTCAACACGGCCTTCAATCTCTGACCGTCTCTTCTCCTTCGTTTGTTTGTTTATATATTTATTTTTGTATCACTCACTCTGTCAAGTTTCTAGAAAAGTGCTATACAAGTCTAATGTATTATTATTATTATTATTATTATTATTATTATTAATAAGTTCTTGGTAGAACTTAAAAAGTTCTTTCAGCCAATTGTTTTCTGTGTTTCCACCGTGGTTGAAAGGACCATAAAGATGAGACAAATTACTATACTATAGCACATTATTACAGGTCATTTAGCAGATGCTCTTATCCAGAGCAACTTACAGTGAATTCACTACAGGGACAGTCTCTCTGGAGCAACTCAGGGTTAAGTACCTTGCTCAGGGGCACAATGGTGGCAGCCCTGGTATTGAACTCACAACCATCTGGTGTTCTGTTTGGAAGGTGTACCACTAGACCACTTGACTGACAGCCAGGCACAAGGCTCATGGTTGATGACGCTCTGTGAATCCTGAACACTCAACCTATCAGAAATGTTCAGCGCTGCGAGTCCCACCCCAAAGTTCCTGAACTTTGGAAAGTACTTGAAGTAAAATAATGACCCTAGATCTTATTTTAGACATATTTTGGCCCCGAAGAGCAAATTACATTTTGCAGCTTGATATATGAAAGACCAAAGTGACAAAGATAGACGGCACCCTGAAACATTCCTGGTTGACTCCTGCTCTGACCTGCTGTTGGCGGTCGGTGGGATCGTGCTGCTGAAGTTGGTGGAGTTGTCAGAGTTGGTGGAGTTGCTGAGGTTTCCCTCGCTGCAGGACTTGCAGCACATCTGACGGTATCCAGCGATGGAGCAGTACCGACTCAACACCTCCATCCGACAAAACACGGAGCGGTCACCACGGCAGCGCTGCCCTGGAGACAGAGCAGGAGCAATGGTTCAGATGTTGAAGTTTGACCATCGGAGCAGAATCACCTGGTTATGTTTCCTTTGCAGAAAGAGAGCTGTAGCTTTTATTTTGACAGGCAACTTGAGATAACAGTAACAATATGTGTGTTTTACTGGAGGAGATCTTTGGAACTGGGAAGTCTGGGTTGGACCTGGAGAGCCACTGAATTATGGCGTTCTTTTGGTCACCTGCGGGGGGGGGACAAACAAACAGTAAGCTATACACAGACTACAACTCCCAGCATTCCTCACTCTGTGTCAGTGCAGTAATATTTAGTATGGGATTGGTCGATGCCTACCGCTACACGGTGGGGGCTGGCAGGTGCGAGTTGTGATTGGCCGAGGGTTGCTGCAGTTTTGGCCCGAAGCCTCAGGACGGGAACACGCAACCTGGCGTTCCTGAGTCCCGTTTCCACATGATACTGAACACTACAAACATAAACATGTTGGTCAGATTCAGATGTTCAGGCTCCCAACTGATCCGTTCTTCATCTGGGGTCGTAGTCAACAAACATCCAACGGTTTATAGAAGCTCTTAAGATGCTCAAGGGGAATAAGATGGTAGCCCAGAAAGAAGTTATAGGTAGTCTGAAGGAAATTAAAGATAGTCCAGAAAGAAGGAATCTAGAGGTAGTCCAAAAACAAAGAATTTAGAGGTAATCCAGAAAGAAAGAACTTGGAGGCAGTCTATAAATAATTTCACTCTTCATACCGGGGTCCAGGGCCCAGCTCGCCAGGCGGCGGGGCAGGGTAAGCGGTTGCAGGTTTGTTTCCCTTCTGGTCGGTTCTCCCCGCAGAGTTTGCTGTTCACTGAGCGCTGTTGCTGCTGCCCACTGCTGGACGCCTGCTGGCAGCTCACCCAGCGACGCTGCCAACCCGTCTGACCACAGGAGGCACTGCAGTCCTCCCACTCCCCGGTCACCCAGCTGAGAGGGCATAAACATCAGGTTTTCATACCATTAACCATGCTTTAGAATTGGATGAGAGCATTTTGATTCCCTTTGCCATTATTTTCCTCTCAATCGGGTCATATAATTATTATTATTTCTACTTTTTGAAATAATTTCGGGTGGTACCGTGACGAGCAACAGGTGTCAGTGTTTCAGGTGTTACCGTGACGACCTGCAAGTGTTACCGTGACGAGCTGCAGGTGTTACTGTGACGAGCTGCAGGTGTTACCGTGACGACCTGTAGGTGTTACCGTGACGTGTTGCAGGTGTTACCGTGACGAGCTGCAGGTGTCAGTGTTGCAGGTGCGGCTGATGGCTCTCGGCTTGTTGATGTTGGAGCAGAACATCCTCTGAACCATTTTCCCGTCAGCTTTCCTCCTGCAGCCGAACCTGGTGTACTGTTTCCCTGGAAACCAGACAACACCGTTAACCACCGCGCCGCCCTCACCGTGCTCATGCACATGTTGACCGGCGGCAGAGATGCGTACCACTTCCGCAGGGTTTGGAGCACTGCGACCACTTCTTCAGTGCCCACTCGTAGAAGATGGCGTCCTCCTGCACCAGGTTGGACTCCAGTGAAGAGCGGAGGCGGTCCTGGATGATGTACTTATAGGACACCGTCACCTTGGAGTCGCCATGGGAACGGACCTGATGCACAGAAACACGGCAGGTGCTGTTGTTTTCTGATTGAAACTCTAATCAAACACAATTAACACAGTTTTTGTTTTTTTACAAAGATTCATTCACCAACGTTTTCTTTCTCAGGTAAGAACAGAATCTACACTGGAGGGCAAAATAATTGCATTCATCAATCATTGTATTTATGTATATATATATCTATATAAAGACATATATACTGTATATATGTCTTTATATAGATAGACAGAATAGAAGAAACTAAGAATCGTTGTATTTTCGTGAGCTTAGAACTGGCCCTTCATATCTATATTTACATATTTATAAATATATATTTCTATATATATATACATATAAACAGTATGTATATACTGTATATATATTTATTAATATATATATATATATATATATATATATATAGACATATACATATACATGATAGATAGACATAAGAACACATTTAAGAACAAACAAAGATATTGGAGCCTGTGAGGCTGTTGGATGACGTGTGGACGCACTGACCAGGAGCAGGACTCCGTACTTCAGGGGCCCAGTGGTCTGCAGGGATTCCTGCTCCTGCGTGTTGGTGTACTCCCACAACACGCCCTGCTCGATCACCACCCGGGACTCCGGGAGCTCGGCTTCATCATTGAGGAAGAGGTGACCCGTCTCCTGGTTCGTCACCGCTGCAGCAGGAAACAATCAAAAAACAAGGTTTTCCTACAAAACGAGGAGCGACAGAAGCCCCCCCCCCCTCTTACCCAGGATGTGAGGAGTCCTCCTGAACTCCTGGATCAGCAGGTGATGGGCTCCTTTAGGGATCTCCAGGATCTTCAGGTAACCTGGAGCGTGGGAACAATATCCACTAATCCATCAGATAAACTTTATTACAAAGAACAAGCAGCTCGATCCAGTTAACACATTTCTGTCGCCATGAAGTACTTCCTTAAAATGGATAAAATATTTAAAACAATTTATAGATTAAAGTCTTATTTGTCACATAAACACAGAATAATGGACATTATTTTATTTTACTGACCTTTTTTCATATATATACAGTATATAATTTTATAAAGGTATTGTTATATACAGTATGTTTTATGTGATTATTTACATAAATAAAGTATATAATGTTTTATATAAATATTTATAAATATATACAGAAAGAATTAGGAGGTTGGCTGTATAAACAGTATATTATTTCAGGTGAATGTGTCACTATTATAACATAATATATATATATAATATATACCATATAAATATATTAATATATATATAATTATATATTGTATATATATATATAAAACGGACATGTCAAATCAAGCAATCTGATTGGTTCTTAGCCGTGATATAATGAGCGTATATCACGGGTAGAATTGTCGTCACTTTTCACAACAAGTCAGTATCCCTCCGCGTCTGAGAGAAAGCTACACCGTTACAGCTGTTAAATGACGTCCGTTAAGAAACAAACAAAGCGTTGCTCTGGAGGAGTTGATCCATCAGTGCCTCCAGAGAAGAAACCCTCAAAGACCACGTGCAGAGCTACGTGCAGAGCAGCTGTTAGTGTTGTTGCATAGCAACCACCTCGCACTATGTTCTGTGCAGAAGGCAACGGAGGGACTATTTTATTTTGAACATCATTATTTAATAATAAAAACTATTTAAATTGGAGTGTGTATCACGCCCCTTAACTGTGATGTAATGACCATATACCACGGTCTGAAGTGAGCTATTGCTTAATTATAATTATATATTGTATATATATTAATATATATATATAATATATAAATATATATAATTATGTATTGTATATATATTAATATATATATAATATATAAATATATATAATTATGTATTGTATATATATTAATATATATAATATGATTATACATAATATAATATATGTATATTAATATACATATTAATATACATATATTAATATATTTATTAATATACATATATTAATATATGATTATATATAATATAATATATGTATATTAATATACATATTAATATACATATAGTAATATATATATTAATATACATATATTAATATATATATTAATATACATATATTAATGTACATATATTAATATATTAATATGTATATTAATATGTATATTAATATGTATATTAATATGTATATTAATATGTATATTAATATACATATATTAATATATGATTATACATAATATTAAGTGAGCATCACCTTGTTTCTTGGCGCTGCGGCTGAAGTTTCCTCTGACGATCTGACAGCTGGAGTTGTCTCCTCCACAAACTCCACAACGATCCTCCTGCTGCTCCGACGCGATCTGTCCGTCACAGCCCACATGCTGAGGGGGGGGGGGGGGCAGCGGGGGTGTTATGTCACATGACTTCACGTTAGCAGCAGACATATTATGGGATGGAAACATGAGAGGGAGAAACACAACATGACATGACTGCAGGAACTAGAAGAGAATAAGGACCTCACACTCTCCTCGGACGCACACGCTGTGGGCGTCACCGTACGAGCACGCCGTCCCATCATGCACCATTCTGTCCATAGAAACCACCGCAGACGTCTCCTTGGACTGGCAGTACAGAAGGCAGCGCTCATCAGCTGCACACACAAATACATGTTATATACACACATATATATAATATGTGTGTATACTTATATATACACATATTATGCATATATATGTGTGTATATATGTGTGTATACGTGTATATAAATGTGTGTATAATATGGGTATATATACATATAAACACATAAATATATATACACATATATATGTATTATGGTCCGGGTGTTGGTGTGTGTATAGTGTGTATACTGTGTGTATAGTGTGTATTACGGTCCGGGTGTTGGTGTGGCAGCCAGTGATGTTTGATTCCTTCGTGTTCAAAGAACGGGTTCCAGACTTTACACTGATCCTCTCTGAGAGACAAACACGAGATATTCTGTGACGTACAGTAAATATATATATATATACACACGTATATGTGTATATATATATATATATTATATATACACATATACGTGTGTATATATATACACACACGTATATGTGTATATATATATATATATATTATATATACACATATACGTGTGTATATATATACACACGTATATGTGTATATATACACATATACGTGTGTATATATATACACACGTATATGTGTATATATAATATATATAAAGTATAGAATGTATCAGAGTGCGACCTGAAGTCGGTGAGTGGTGGACATTCTTCGTAGCTGCACAGCTGGAACTCGTAGCTGTTTCCGAAGCAGGTGCGCCCCCCGTTGGCTGGACTGAGAACAACAACAGGTTAGCGTCTCTGATTGGTGCGTTTGACCTATGACATCACAGACAATTGACAGCTCACTCACGCTGGACTGTCGCAGCGCCGGGCACGAAACCTGACCCCCCCCCCGCAGGTCCGGGTGCAGCCGCCGTACGGACTCCAGGATCCCCAGCCGCCATCTTGTCTCAGCAGGTCTGCGGTCAGCTTCATGCAGAAGCCCTTAAAACAGTGCTGCAACCAGGTTACCATGGAGACGATCAGTCATTCAACCTTAATTGATACTCCATCACAGAAACAAAACAACAAAGACACTTAACAAAATAATTAAGGCCATTACAACTTTACGATTACATTCCGATATGAAAGATATAAATAAAACACAGTTTCTAAATTAAAATGCAAAATATAATATATTTATGTACGAGTGTTACAAGCAGTGGTTGGGAGGGAGGTCGCATTTCTACAAGGAGTCAGGAGCACGAACATTCCTGCATTATCTCGTGGAACATGAAAGTTCATCACGGAGCTGGGTTCAGGACAGGGCTAACATAGCTTAGCATAAAGAGAATTAGTCGCTGCTAGCGAGGCTGAGATCATCACACAGCTCCCTGTGCTAAATATCAAAACTGTGCCGAGGAGCGTCTGCTCACCTTCCCCGGGCCACACTTGGTCCCGTCGAGTGGCGGGCCTTTCTTGGTCTTACAGTAGAACGGGTTGTTGTAGTCGCTGCACCACAGCTGTTTGCACGGGTCGAGCGTCGTGTACTGCAGACACACACAGTAACAGCAGGGAAAATAAACTGCAGGAAACCAATTACTGACATTAACACAAGTACTGTTTATATTACAAGTGTTCATGTTTAATATGTACATGAGGCATTATGTAATGTAGCTGTTGAGAGTTTAAATCTACACACACAAAGTTAGAAACATGAACTCTGATGTTCTCATGTTTCCTCTCGTCTCACACGTGTTGAAAGATAAATATTGAGCAGAGCTTGAAGAAACATGTTTTTGTCTCCATAGTCTCGACTTAAATACAAAAACGAGAGAAGACAAAGAAGCTTTTCTGTCTGAGGACTTAAACAATTTACTGAAACATAAAAATCAGCGACCTTCTCCACAACATACAAGCAGGTTTATATGTTTTATTATATAATATCTTAGCTCAGTATGAGAGCTACACCAGCGTTGCCAACACTGTGGCGCCGACAGTTTTTAGTCTGCGCTGTGTCCGCATATTCGTGGTTATGACTTGGGTACGATAATTTTCCTCAAAATACGATCATTTGTGCGTCTGGTACATTATTTAACACGCTGTCATGCCATCTGTTGACGTTGTGTTATAGTCTCTCTCTGTCTGTATCTGCAGATGCTTTTCTTTCTATAAACGAGTTTGTGGGTGACTCTGGTAAAGTTTCTGTTGTAACTGTGTCCCAGTCAAACAAGGTTCTAAACTCTACATGATGATCCTGTGAGAGCTTAATGATTAAAGGAAAGAATAATGTCGTCATGGTGCTGAAATGTTGGTCCCAGAACAAAGACGTCATCAGACCCGAAACGTCTCGGCTAACATCCTGAACAGATGTGCTGCTGGCCTCCGAACCACAAACACATCAGCAATCACGTCTGCACCGAAACATCCCAACTCTGCTTCACTTCACAGTCTGAGGGCGGTTCTTTCTTTTTAGACTTGTCCCATAGTCGGTATGTGTATTATTATTATTATCTCTGAGTTTCATTAAAGGAGCAGTGTGTATGTTGTAATATTTATAACTATGTTTCTCAGAAGATTTATAAACTCTTATCAACATGTAAGAGGACAAATCTTCTCACTTCATGCTCAGTAATTACAATAATAACTATTAATAATAGTTAATAACAACTTAAACCCTCCAGGTTCGGCTTTAAGTCGTGACTCCACAAACGTAGTGTTTGATACCAAACCAGTGAAACTCCACGATTCTCAACACCCACTAAATGTTTGTATTTAAATATCTGCTTTAGCATTAGCAGTTTAAAGATGTTTAATAATCTGCTCAGAGCTTCTGTCAGGAAGTTAAACAGCTCAGAATTCATTTAATATCGCATCATATTGTGACTCAATGGAACCTCCGTTAGCGTTAGCTCCGTTAGCTTTAGCTGTGCTTCATAACACAGCCTTTAATGCATTAGAAAAAATAGTGGCTTCAAACAAACTTGCATTATCACGTTATAATCGTGGTAAATCATTTTTATTTTTGGGTTCTAATGTTTTTATTAGTGTATAATCACCTGAAACTAAGAATCGTTGTATTTTCGTTAGCTTAGAATGGGCTCTTCATATCTACATTTACATATTTATAAATATATATTTATTTATATACATATATACAGTATGTATATATGTATATACTGTATATATATTTATTAATTAATTAATATATATATATATATATATATACACATCCATGGTACAGACGTACGTACCGCAGTACAGAGGCTGTATCCTGGGCCGAAGTCGAAGCGACACTGTTGGTCCATCGAGTACTGAAACCCTGGCAACGGAGGCTGAGCTGGCCAATCGTGGTGGAACGGGTCGTCACGGAGACAGTCATAGGTACTGAAGAGACAGACAGACAGACAGACAGACAGCTCAGGTTCAGGTGATGCCTGGGGCCGGTTGCATGAAGCATCTTCATTTAAGTTCCATATTCATCTTAATGTAGGAACCATAAACAGCTACTAAATACTTTTCTTTTTTATCTGGGAGAACAAAAGAGATTTTCGGGACAGGAACAACCAGACCGACACAGATTATAGATTGAGTCAGTTCATGTCAGTTCATGTGTTGGACATGGAGCAGTTACTAACTGTCTGTTCCTGCTGACGTTTCTGGAGTATTTAAATCGACGGTCTCAAAAACTCTCAACCTTTAGAATTAAATTACATTTTTAGAACATGATTTATTTCCCACCTAAGGAATCGATTGTTGTAACGGTTTTAAACAATTTCCAAAAAATTACACCTAAAGTGAAATCCTTAAGACAAAAGCTTCGGAGGCTTTGTGCAGCCGGACACTGATCTGGAATTAGGACAAAATGTTCTCTTGTGTTTCTGGGTTCGCTGTTAGTCTACTCGTAGTTGTATTGGTAGTACTCACTGGAGATATTTGTGCAGCTCCCTCCAGCTGCACCGGGACCAATGGTATCGATGGAAGGTGGCCTGGACACGCGGGGACATGATGCTGCCCACTGGCACGTCGTCATCACAGTCATTCGCCTCGCCGTCATGCTCCATCCCTAACCTGAGACACACAGACACAGAGTCAGAGACACAGATGAGCAGACTGATACACAACGAACAAGGCGAGTCCTTTTGCATGTCTTCTTGGACACCTGGGAGTCATTATCGTCTCTATGTGGACACCTGGGAGTCATTATCGTCTCTACGTGGACACCTGGGAGTAGCTATCATCTCTATGTGGACACCTGGGAGTAGCTATCATCTCTACGTGGACAACTGGGAGTCATTATCGTCTCTACGTGGACACCTGGGAGTAGCTATCATCTCTACGTGGACAACTGGGAGTCATTATCGTCTCTATGTGGACACCTGGGAGTCATTATCGTCTCTATGTGGAAACCTAGGAGTAGCTATCGTCTCTACGTGGACAACTGGGAGTCATTATCGTCTCTACGTGGACAACTGGGAGTCATTATCGTCTCTACGTGGACACCTGGGAGTCATTATCGTCTCTATGTGGACACCTGGGAGTAGTTATCGTCTCTAAATGAACACCTGGGAGTAGCTATCATCTCTACGTGGACAACTGGGAGTCATTATCGTCTCTATATGGACACCTGGGAGTCATTATCGTCTCTAAATGAACACCTGGGAGTAGCTATCGTCTCTACGTGGACAACTGGGAGTCATTATCGTCTCTATGTGGAAACCTAGGAGTAGCTATCGTCTCTACGTGGACAACTGGGAGTCATTATCGTCTCTACGTGGAAACCTGGGATGATGGGTTGATAGTTAAAGTGTGTGTTTGTGCGTCTCACACGTGTCCTGTTTCATGGGCAGCTACGAAGGCCGAGGAAAACCCGTCTTCAAAGACGAGGACGCAACTCCGATGCAATTGACACATTCCTTTAACTGGAGCATAACCTGCAGAGAGATCAAGAGGTCAGATGTCAGGGGTCAGAGGTCATTTGGATGGTGTTAGTAGTACTACTTGTAGTATTAGCAGTACTTCCCTGCATGCTGAAGGGGCTAAACACCTGCCTGGTGTGTGTGGTAGTATTTCTAGTGTAAAGGCCTTCGCACACCGGGGGACAAATAAACGGCACAACAATCTGTCTATCACATCAAATCTTTTAATACCGACAGGTGTGCCAGTTTGCAACACTTGTTTTAAATAAAAGGTTTGAAAAGATTGGAGCAGGCAGTGGACAGACCGCCGGGACCTGATGCCCCAGAGCGTCCAGCCGTCAGAGGAAAACTGCTGCAGAGCCTGATTTACTGAGTCCCCTGTACAGTAACAGTGTATATGTGCAGGGACTTTATTGTGAAAGGTAAGAAGGAGGGAGAAAATCTTGTTTGTGCTGCTTTGTCGAGGTTAAGAGGAGTGAAGTGGTATTGGTTCGGACAGCAGAGCCCCCGTGTTGTTGTTTTATAATCCTCATCTCATGGATGTTTTGAATACGTCTGTTCTGTATAACGAGATTTTATTATATAACGCTTTTATTTTCTTTGCTAATGTTCACGTTGTGTGAAAGTATTAACACTAAACCCCCGGGACGTAAACACCTTTAGTGGCATCATTAGGAGTAAAGATGGTGTTAGTATTAGTACATGTAGTATTAGTACATGTAGTATTAATACTTGAAGTGTTAGTACATGTAGTATTAGTACATGTAGTGTTAGTACATGTAGTGTTAGTACATGTAGTATTAGTACATGTAGTGTTAGTACATGTAGTGTTAGTACATGTAGTATTAGTACATGTAGTGTTAGTACATGTAGTATTAGTACATGTAGTATTAATACTTGAAGTGTTAGTACATGTAGTATTAGTACATGTAGTATTAGTACATGTAGTGTTAGTACATGTAGTGTTAGTACATGTAGTATTAGTACATGTAGTGTTAGTACATGTAGTATTAGTACATGTAGTATTAGTACTTGTAGTATTAGTACATGTAGTGTTAGTACATGTAGTATTAGTACATGTAGTAATACTACTTTTAGTGTTAGTACTTGTAGTATTAGTACTTGCAGTATCAGTACTTGCAGTATTAATACTTGTAGTGTTAGTACTTGCAGTATCAGTACTTGCAGTGTCAGTACTTGCAGTATTAATACTTGTAGTCTTAGTACTTGCAGTATTAATACTTGTAGTGTTCGTACTTGCAGTATCAGTACTTGCAGTATCAGTACTTGCCGTATCAGCACTTGTAGTGTTAGTACTTGCAGTATCAGTACTTGCAGTATTAATACTTGGAATGCTAGTACTTGCAGTATTAATACTTGTAATGCTAGTACTTGCAGTATCAGTACTTGCAGTACTATTACTTGTAGTGTTAGTACTTGCAGTATTATTACTTGTAGTGTTAGTACTTGCAGTATTAATACTTGTAGTGTTAGTATCAGTACTTATAGTATCAGTACTTGCAGTATCGGCACTTACCGTATCAGTACTTGCAGTATCAGTACATGCAGTATTAATACTTGTGGTGTTAGTATCAGTACTTTTAGTATCAGTACTTGCAGTATCGGCACTTGCCGTATCAGTACTTGCAGTATCAGTACATGCAGTATTAATACTTGTAGTGTTAGTATCAGTACTTGTAGTATCAGTACTTGCAGTATCAGTACTTGCCGTATCAGTACTTGCAGTATCATAACTTGCAGTATTAATATGTGTAGTGTCAGTACTTGTAGTATCAATACTTGCAGTATTAGTGGAGGTATTAGCAGAAGTACCCTGCATGCCGGAGGGGCCGAACTCCTGCCTGGTCAGGTAGATGAGGTGGTCGTGCTGCTCGGCGTGACTGTGCTCCCTCTGCTGGAGATACGACCAGCCGCACACGTTCTCCAAACTCTTCTGTGGGTTCCCCACAGAGATCAGCTCCTGGGACTGATGGAGGGAACACACCTGTCTTCTCACTAACATGTACAGTAACCCTCTACAGGTGAACACAGGGTTCATGTGTCGTGCTGACTCTGTTCCGTTAATACTTAGAACTCCGCTATATATCTGATTACATACAAAGTCAAAGCAAAGACGCAAATAGCCACCGAGCGAATGATGCAACACGAAGACGCGAAATGTGGATAATTCAGGTGAGTAGAAAGATTTCAGGTGAGATTCTCCAGACGTTGAATCAGAACTGTAGTTAAAGTTATCGTAGCGTCTGTGGTCAACAATAACAAACATTACAATCATTAAAGTCACACAGCATGTAGATATCAGTGTGTAGCTATCTCTTTTAGATATGTGTGTGTAGATATCAGTGTGTAGATATGTGTGTGTAGATATGTGTCTGTAGATATGTGTGTGTAGATATGTGTGTAGATATCAGTGTGTAGCTATCTCTTTAGATATGTGTTTGTAGATATGTGTCTGTAGATATGTGTCTGTAGATATGTGTGTGTAGATATCAGTGTGTAGCTATCTCTTTTAGATATGTGTGTGTAGATATGTGTGTAGATATGTGTGTGTAGATATGTGTCTGTAGATATGTGTGTGTAGATATGTGTGTAGATATGTGTCTGTAGATATGTGTGTAGATATGTGTGTGTAGATATGTGTCTGTAGATATGTGTGTAGATATGTGTGTGTAGATATTTGTGTGTAGATATGTGTGTGTAGATATTGTGTAGATATGTGTGTAGATATTTGTGTGTAGATATGTGTGTGTAGATATTTGTGTGTAGATATCAGTGTGTAGATATGTGTGTAGATATCTGTGTGTAGATATGTGTGTGTAGATATGTGTGTAAATATGTGTGTAGATATGTGTGTAGATATCAGTGTGTAGATATGTTTGTAGATATCTGTGTGTAGATATGTGTGTAGATGTGTGTGTAGATATGTGTGTGTAGATATGTGTGTAGATATGTGTGTGTAAATATGTGTGTAGAAATGTGTGTGTATATATGTGTGTGTAGATATATTTGTGTAGATATCAGTGTGTAGATATGTGTGAGTAGATATGTGTGTTTAGATATGTGTGTGTAGATATTTGTGTGTAGATATGTGTGTAAATATGTGTGTAGATATGTGTGTAGATATCAGTGTGTAGATATGTTTGTAGATATCTGTGTGTAGATATGTGTGTAGATGTGTGTGTAGATATGTGTGTGTAGATATGTGTGTAGATATGTGTGTGTAAATATGTGTGTAGATATGTGTGTGTGGATATGTGTGTGTAGATATGTGTCTGTAGATATGTGTGTGTAGATATGTGTGTAGATATCAGTGTGCAGCTATCTCTTTTAGATATGTGTTTGTAGATATGTGTGTAGATATGTGTGTGGAGATATGTGTGTGGAGATATGTGTCTGTAGATATGTGTGTAGATATCAGTGTGTAGCTATCTCTTTAGATATGTGTTTGTAGATATGTGTCTGTAGATATGTGTCTGTAGATATGTGTGTGTAGATATCAGTGTGTAGCTATCTCTTTTAGATATGTGTGTGTAGATATGTGTCTGTAGATATGTGTGTGTAGATATCAGTGTGTAGCTATCTCTTTTAGATATGTGTGTGTAGATATCAGTGTGTAGATATGTGTGTGTAGATATCAGTGTGTAGATATGTGTGTAGATATGTGTCTGTAGATATGTGTGTGTAGATATGTGTCTGTAGATATGTGTAGATTATGTGTCTGTAGATATGTGTGTAGATATGTGTCTGTAGATATGTGTGTAGATATGTGTGTGTGGATATGTGTGTGTAGATATGTGTGTGTAGATATGTTTGTAGATATGTGTGTGTAGATATGTGTCTGTAGATATGTGTGTAGATATGTGTGTGTAGATATTTGTGTGTAGATATGTGTGTGTAGATATTTGTGTAGATATGTGTGTGTAGATATTTGTGTGTAGATATGTGTGTGTAGATATTTGTGTGTAGATATCAGTGTGTAGATATGTGTGTAGATATCTGTGTGTAGATATGTGTGTGTAGATATGTGTGTAAATATGTGTGTAGATATGTGTGTAGATATCAGTGTGTAGATATGTTTGTAGATATCTGTGTGTAGATATGTGTGTAGATGTGTGTGTAGATATGTGTGTGTAGATATGTGTGTAGATATGTGTGTGTAAATATGTGTGTAGAAATGTGTGTGTATATATGTGTGTGTAGATATATTTGTGTAGATATCAGTGTGTAGATATGTGTGAGTAGATATGTGTGTTTAGATATGTGTGTGTAGATATTTGTGTGTAGATATGTGTGTAAATATGTGTGTAGATATGTGTGTAGATATCAGTGTGTAGATATGTTTGTAGATATCTGTGTGTAGATATGTGTGTAGATGTGTGTGTAGATATGTGTGTGTAGATATGTGTGTAGATATGTGTGTGTAAATATGTGTGTAGATATGTGTGTGTGGATATGTGTGTGTAGATATGTGTCTGTAGATATGTGTGTGTAGATATGTGTGTAGATATCAGTGTGCAGCTATCTCTTTTAGATATGTGTTTGTAGATATGTGTGTAGATATGTGTGTGGAGATATGTGTGTGGAGATATGTGTCTGTAGATATGTGTGTAGATATCAGTGTGTAGCTATCTCTTTAGATATGTGTTTGTAGATATGTGTCTGTAGATATGTGTCTGTAGATATGTGTGTGTAGATATCAGTGTGTAGCTATCTCTTTTAGATATGTGTGTGTAGATATGTGTCTGTAGATATGTGTGTGTAGATATCAGTGTGTAGCTATCTCTTTTAGATATGTGTGTGTAGATATCAGTGTGTAGATATGTGTGTGTAGATATCAGTGTGTAGATATGTGTGTAGATATGTGTCTGTAGATATGTGTGTGTAGATATGTGTGTAGATATGTGTCTGTAGATATGTGTCTGTAGATATGTGTGTAGATATGTGTCTGTAGATATGTGTGTAGATATGTGTGTGTGGATATGTGTGTGTAGATATGTGTGTGTAGATATGTTTGTAGATATGTGTGTGTAGATATGTGTCTGTAGATATGTGTGTAGATATGTGTGTGTAGATATTTGTGTGTAGATATGTGTGTGTAGATATTTGTGTGTAGATATCAGTGTGTAGATATGTGTGTAGATATCAGTGTGTAGATATGTGTGTAGATATCTGTGTGTAGATATGTGTGTAGATATGTGTGTGTAGATGTGTGTATATATGTGTGTGTAAATATGTGTGTAGATATGTGTGTAGATATGTGTGTGTAGATATGTGTGTGTAGATATGTGTGTAGATATGTGTGTGTAGATATTTGTGTGTAGATATGTGTGTGTAGATATTTGTGTGTAGATATCAGTGTGTAGATATGTTTGTAGATATCTGTGTGTAGATATGTGTGTAGATATGTGTGTAGATATCAGTGTGTAGATATGTGTGTAGATATTTGTGTGTAGATATCAGTGTGTAGATATGTGTGTAGATATTTGTGTGTAGATATGTGTGTGTAGATGTGTGTGTAGATATGTGTGTGTAGATATGTGTGTGTAGATATATGTGTAGATATGTGTGTGTAGATACTATATATGTGTGTAGATATGTGTGTGTAGATATGTGTGTGTAGATATGTGTCTGTAGATATGTGTGTGTAGATATGTGTCTGTAGATATGAGTGTGTAGGTATGTGTGTGTAGATATGTGTGTAGATATGTGTGTGTAGATATGTGTGTGTAGATATGTGTGTGTAGATATGTGTGTGTAGATATGTGTCTGTAGATATGTGTGTGTAGATATGTGTCTGTAGATATGAGTGTGTAGATATGTGTGTGTAGATATGTGTGTAGATATGTGTGTGTAGATACTGTATGTGTGTGTAGATATGTGTGTGTAGATATCAGTGTGTAGCTATCTCTTTTAGATATGTGTGTGTAGATATGTGTCTGTAGATATGTGTGTGTAGATATGTTTGTAGATATGTGTGTGTAGATATGTGTCTGTAGATATGTGCGTGTAGAAATGTGTCTTTAGATATGTGTGTGTAGATATGTGTGTAGATATGTGTGTGTAGATATGTGTCTGTAGATATGTGTGTGTAGATATGTGTGTAGATATGTGTCTGTAGATATGTGTGTAGATATGTGTGTGTAGATATGTGTCTGTAGATATGTGTGTAGATATGTGTGTGTAGATATTTGTGTGTAGATATGTGTGTGTAGATATTTGTGTGTAGATATCAGTGTGTAGATATGTGTGTAGATATCTGTGTGTAGATATGTGTGTGTAGATATGTGTGTAAATATGTGTGTAGATATGTGTGTAGATATCAGTGTGTAGATATGTTTGTAGATATCTGTGTGTAGATATGTGTGTAGATGTGTGTGTAGATATGTGTGTGTAGATATGTGTGTAGATATGTGTGTGTAAATATGTGTGTAGAAATGTGTGTGTATATATGTGTGTGTAGATATGTTTGTGTAGATATCAGTGTGTAGATATGTGTGAGAAGATATGTGTGTTTAGATATGTGTGTGTAGATATCTGTGTGTAGATATGTGTGTGTAGATATGTGTGTGTAGATATGTTTGTGTAGATATGTGTGTGTTGATATCAGTGTGTAGCTATGTCAGTAGATATGTGTGTAGATACTATATGTGTGTGTAGATATGTGTGTAGATATCAGTGTGTAGATATGTGTGTGTAGATATCAGTGTGTAGATATGTGTCTGTAGATATGTGTTTGTAGATATGTGTGTGTATATCAGTGTGTAGATATGTGTGTGTAGATATCAGTGTGTAGATATGTCAGTAGTGATGTGTGTCTAGATACTGTATGTGTGTGTAGATATCACTGTGTAGATATGTGTGTGTAGATATGTGTGTATATATGTGTGTGTATATATGTGTGTGTAGATATGTGTGTAGCTTTGTCTGTAGATATGTGTTTGTAGATACTGTATGTGTGTGTAGATATGTGTGTGTGGATATGTGTGTGTAGCTACTTCTGTAGATATGTTTGTAGATACTGTATGTGTGTGTAGATATGTGTGTGTAGATATCAGTGTGTAGATATGTGTGTGTAGATATGTGTGTAGATATGTGTGTGTAGCTACTTCTGTAGATATGTTTGTAGATACTGTATGTGTGTGTAGATATGTGTGTGTAGATATCAGTGTGTAGATATCAGTGTGTAGATATGTGTGTGTAGATATCAAATATGTAGATATGTGTGTGTAGATATCAGTGTGTAGATATGTGTGTGTAGATACTGTATGTGTGTGTAGATATATGTGTGTATATATCAGTGTGTAGATATGTGTGCGTAGATACTGTATGTGTGTGTAGATATATGTGTGTATATATCAGTGTGTAGATATGAGTGTGTAGATATGTGTGTGTAGATATCAGTGTGTAGATATGTGTGCGTAGATACTGTATGTGTGTGTAGATATATGTGTGTATATATCAGTGTGTAGATATGTGTGTGTAGATATGTGTGTGTAGATATCAGTGTGTGGATATCAGTGTGTAGATATGTGTGTAGATATGTGTGTGTAGATATCAGTGTGTGGATATCAGTGTGTAGATATGTGTGTAGATATGTGTGTGTAGATATGTGTGTGTCGATATCAGAGTGTGGATATCAGTGTGTAGATATGTGTGTGTTCCTGATGATTCTTTATTGTGATTACATCACAGATAAATATGATTTGTTTTGGGTTGCAATGAGTTGAAGAGTTGTTTGGCGTTTGGTGTGAAGACACAGACTCTCACAGAGCTGCACTAGGAAGTCCCACAATAACAGCAGAATGTACACGACATGTAAAACTGAAGACAGCTTGTCCATCCTGAAACATTTTAATAACTGAACTATTATTTCATTCTCAGAAAAGTGACCAAAATCCTTCAGCAGCTTTGAAACAGAGTTTGGTACCTTTGATGGAGACAACATGACGATCCTGACCAGGACTACGTTGATGTTGGCGCCCAGAGAATGATCCTGATAGATCTCATTTACCTGGAACACAGAGAGAGAATGTAAATGTTCATCCAGCTGTCTGTCTGACTATCTTCTCTAAGTTTGGGGATATGCGAAAATAAAAACTCAGAATTTGACTTTTCTTTATAGATTAACATTCTAGAACTTTCTAGAAGCACCACCTTATTGTGGCGGAGGGGTTCCCTGCTGTGTGCAGCACCAGTTCACATTCAAGTCACTATGATCAAGTGTCTGCAGCTGAGAGACAAACACCACTTCATCGGCCTTGACCAGAGGAAGTCAATTAGGTGTGCGGGCGACCTTTGACCTGTGGGAGCCTGGCTGCCTGCAGGTCCACAGAAGACATCGTCAAAGACAAAGTCGCAGCTCAAGGTGGAAGATCAGCTGGACTGGTTTCAGGGTGCCCTATGTCTCAGTAGTCCTTCGGTACACATGAATGTACAGTTCCATCAGTACATTTTGATTTATACAGATTAACTAGTTATTGTAATGTTTTAATCGCTCTTGGCCGACACAGTTAAACACTTTGTAACAAGTTGTAACGTGTTTAATTCGCCCGTCGCGTGGATTAACAGCATCGTGTTTATTAGAAACTATCGGGAATTGTTACGCGTGAATAAACGTTGACTGCACTTTACTATTATTATTTATTATTATATTATTATTATTTACTATTATTCCCGAACCTAAATATACAGGAAAACATAAAAAAAACAGTGGCACCACAAATTAAGATATTTTAAAGCTCCCGCAAAATTTCTTAAAAGAGATTTTCGTAGCTTCTCTGTATTTAGGACCCAACAGCGTCGGACTCTTAGTGCCTTTGTTACTGGAGCTCAAGGTATCCAGAATCTTTATTTAGATAGATCTTTGTTTTTAATCTGCATTGCTTCAACATCCAGATGTTGACCTTCTCATGTCTTTCTGTGTCCCGCTGTCCTTTCTGCTCTCCACAAACTTAAACCAACATGCAGTGAAGCTGAACGGGAACATCTGGCTTCAGTCTGTGAGTTCTTTAACTCCCACCTCTTGAAGAACTTTTGCATCCCACGGGAGTCACGGCCAGAGGCCCGACACTCTTTGTTGTGGTGCAACTCAAGGACCCACAGGAGGGCGAAAGAAGTCGATGAAGACGGAAGAAAAAATGGAGCAGGAGACACCTACAGAAGGTACGTAGGTCGGAGCTGCATCTTCTGTGGAAACTCAAGAGATGGATGATTATTGCTTCAGAGCTGGAAGACTCTCAGGCAGCCACATGGTGCGTGTCTACGGGGACGTTAGGAGTCGCGTAGCTTCCCAGCATCGGACACTTGATGGGCGTGGCCACTAGGCACCTGATTGGACGAACACTTCCCTGAGTCGTCTGCTACGGCATTTTAAACCAGAACAACATGGCGGCTTGTTTAGAAAGTATTTCATTCACATATCTTAGCCAAGGTAAAGTCTCTTCCACTGCTGTGTTTGGCGCCGCTGTCCGCAGGGCGAGCTCTGGGGCTGAACTGAACCTTTTACATTTGAAGTTTCCATTGAGGTTTTCAAATGAAGCATCGAATGTCCGTCCATTTTGTGTTATTGTGTCTATATAAATGTAATATATGGTGCAGGTAGTTTATACAGGTGTGTGCTTCCCTACCGGCCAGGTACCCGGGTAGGATTCATAAGCAACTTATTATGTCACGCTTCGCCTAGTTTATCTAAAAGGTGACAAAACATCAGACACACAACACTCATCACTGAATCAAACATCTGTGTGCATGTTTTCACCTACTATGTTCATGAGTGTCAGAAGATATTTCTGAATGTGGTCTCGGCCGTGGAAAAGAAGAACAGAATAATCCACTGCTAACAAAACCTGGAGGAGGAAAAGACAACAGGTTAAAGTTCAGTAAAGTCTAAATTCAACAGTTTATTAACCTCAATGTCAAACATTTCATTAACGGTTCATGAACAGTTCATTAACGGTTCATTAACCTCAATGTTAAACAGTTCAGCCTCTTCGATGTAGCGCCGTTGTCGAGCTGTTCTGGACCCGGACTGAAACACATTGTGGTTGAAGTTCAGAGAGCCTAGAAGAGGAGCTGGAGACAAACAAAGAGACCTTAGTGTACATGTACACAAAGGTGTTTATTCTCAACCAAACATGCAACGCAATGTAAACTCATATCTCATATTTACGGACTTACTTTATGGCCTTTATACAATCCTCTAAAGAAAGTATTCAGATATTAGAAACATCAAAAGTATTGTAACAATTTGATTCAGCTGGCAAAATATTGACTCAAAAAAAAATTGGTCGTCTTTTTTAAATCCTGAGCTTCTGGTTCCAAAAAACCAAGATGGTGACGGACAAAATGCCAACCTCAAGGCTTTAAAACCCTACATTACAAACCACTAGGTGACTTCCTGCTGAATACGGACAGCCTTTTGATAAACCAGGCTTAACGACTATCTATTGACCTCAACGACTTCACGTCCCCTTAGTTATCCTCTTAGGACTTTAACCGTCCTCAGTTCTTAACACCTTCCTTGTGTGTCTTCGGGTCATGGTTGATCTGAGGACAGAAACAGATGTTTGCCTCTGCAGGTGTGTTGTTGCTATAAATAAATCAGGGAGCAGGAAGTGAAAATCATTTTATGTTTAAGTGCTAACAGACTGAGCTGAGCTGCTTTGTATCAGTTGGGATATTCGGCTGTGTTTTAAATATTGATCTAAAATACAGATTGTAATACAAACATGAGAAGATATGTTCACTGAGGTTAAAGGGATCATTGGTATGTTGCTGTGGTTATAGTGAGTGTATTTCCTACAGTAGGTTGTAGTTTGGAGGAGCAGCAGGAAGCAAAGCCATGTTCTGTTGTGGACGTGTTTCAGACATCTGAAGAAACAGATGTTGATTGTTTTTACATTACATTACATGTAGAAGTACAGTGTACAGTGAACTACCTACAGGGACAGTCCCCCTGAACTTGGGGTTAAGTACCTTGCTCAGGGGCTCATTTGTGGCAGCCCTGGCATTGAACTCACAACCTTCTGGTGTTCTCTTTGGAAGCCTGACCACCACCACATATTTTGGTGGTCCCTGTGGACAAAACCCGGAGTGTTTCCGAGCACCAGGGTCTCTTAGAAAACCTGCCGGCAGCACACACTGTTGAACAGCTCAAGTCGACGTACAGGTTTTCCAGGACCGCGTGGAAGAACCTCCCGACCACCAACTTGTCTTTGGCCGGTCCCATCTGGATCAGCAGATCCTGGAGCCAAGCCGGATCTGTCTGTCCGAACTGTCCCTTTAAAACCGCTGTGGCCTTGTGCTGGTCACGTGCACGCGGTCCCATTAACACTACAGGGTCTGTTTCGGTCTAGCGTTTAACACATCTCTCGATACACACCCGACCCACACCCGATACACACCCGATACATACTCGATTCACACCCGATGCACACTTCATACACACTCGATACACACCCGATACACACCCGATACACACTTCATACACACTCGATACACACTCGATACACACTTGATACACACCCGATACACACTCGATACACACTCGATCCTCACTCGATACACACCTGATACACACCCGATACACACCCGATACACACTCGATACACACTCGATACACACTCCGGCTGTGTCGTTACGTTGTTTGAGTTCAGACTTTGTTTTGCTTCTAAAGATGAATCCTAAAACGATCATCTGGCTTCATTCAAACTGGCCTTGTGCTGTCTGCTGTTGTTTTCAGTTTTAAGGTTTTTAATAATGTTTGTTCTTGTGAAGCGTTCTGTGAAAGGGTCTGAACTAACTGAACTTTACTTACTGTTTAATTGTTATTATCTTGATATTTCTGTTTTTGAAACATAAGCCCTGCTTATATAAACGCTGTGATCTCTATAAAAACATCTGCTGGTTAGTCTGTAGCGCCCGCGGCTCGGGTCGAGTTGAGCTGAGGTGAAATAAAAGATGAACACATTTCAGTGACGGAGACGAGCTAAACTATCGTCAACTCGAGTCCAAAACCTCTAAACTGCAAAACCACAAAACTCTGAAACTCTGACTGCCACGTTGCAGCCTGAGTGTGTGTGTGTGTGTGTGTGTGTGTGTGTGTGTGTGTGTGTGTGTGTGTGTGTGTGTGTGTTGTAAAGCTCCCGTCCTCCCTGCCAAGTTTCCTGGAACAATTTCTGTGTTTTCAGTTTGATTCTTTCCTTCTGCAGAATCACGTTTTAGCAGCTACACTGTAAAAAACAGGGTTAGTTTATAACGTGAGCTGAACGTTCATGAAACTAAATATACTTCTCATATTTAACCTGTCATAACATCACAACATGTAATTACAGAAGAATTTCCTGAAGAATGTGAATGCTGTAAGTGTTTTATTGTGAAATACATTTCAAATGAAGCTCAAATTATAACTGAATATCCAGAAAACCTTCAAAATAAAACATGAATTACTGCTGGTTTCCATCCACTGCTGCTGTTTGAATCTGAGTTCATTGGTTGAAGATAATAATCCAGTATTAAAGTAATACTACCTAAATGTAGAAATACTCTGTAACATTCAAACACTGACTGAAATCATTTCAGCTTTAGCCCTGAAATGAGCTAAATGACTGAATTTAAGTAAATTCCTTTTTACTGTACATACTTTTATTTTGATGCACCAGGAATAACATGCAGAAAAATCTAAAGCTTTTGTCCTTCAGTCATTTCATTTGATTTTTTTCTCCTCCAGTTTAACTTGTTTTAGTTGATTCATTTGCTTTAAATTTGAACTACTTTGTTATATTTATATTTATATATAGCTATATAATATATACTATACTATATATAGCATAGTATATATGTACTACATAGAGTACTATATGTAGTACATACTATACTATATAATATACTATATACAGTATATATTATAGTATATATATTATATAGTATAGTATGTACTATATAATATATATATATATTATATAGTATAGTACATACTATACTATATAATATATACTATAATATATATACTATAATATATACTGTATGTAGTATATTATGTACTATATAATATACTATATATACTATATTATATACTATATATACAAAAGAATGTACTATAGTATAAATAATAGTCAATAAAGTTTATTTGAGTCAACATGATCACATTTGTTTGGGTTGATAAGTCAATAAAGTTTTCGAAAGAATAAAGATTTCTTTAGTTGTAACTGACCTCGGAGGAAGTCATCAGCTGTTTGATTGACAGCCAGTTGTTTCTTAATGATGTCTGACAAGCGATAAACGATGTGTCGTCTTCCTGCTTCTTCTTCTGCTGCTTCTTCTTCTGCTGCTTCTTCTTCTCTTCCTGTCCTCCAACGATCCAACGGCTCAATAAAAAACTCCTCCTGACCCGTCCGGATCATCCCGGCCTGCACACACACACACATATTTTTATCTGTCACTGTACAGAAAATCTAACTCACAATCTAAGCATCACAGTGTAAGGAAACATTTAGTTTACAGAGAATGGGATGTGTGTTTGTGCTCTGTTCAGGTGTTGCTGTGTTCAGATGTTGCTGTGTTCAGATGTTGCTGTGTTCGGATGTTGCTGTGTTCAGGTGTTGCTGTGTTCAGATGTTGCTGTGTTCAGGTGTTGCTGTCAGTGTGTTCAGGTGTTGCTGTATTCAGGTGTTGCTGTGTTCAGGTGTTGCTGTGTTCAGGTGTTGCTGTGTTCAGGTGTTGTTGTCAGTGTGTTCAGGTGTTGCTGTGTTTAGGTGTTGCTGTGTTCAGATGTTGCTGTGTTCAGGTGTTGCTGTGTTCAGATGTTGCTGTGTTCAGATGTTGCTGTGTTCAGATGTTGCTGTGTTCAGGTGTTGCTGTCAGTGTCCAGTGTCATCTGGATAGTGAACATCTGTACACTGAACATCTGTACAATGAACAGCTGTAGAGTGAACATCTGGACAGTTAACATCTGTACAGTGAAACATCTGGACAGTGAACATCTGGACAATGACAGGGTGAACATCTGGACAGTGACAGGGTGAACATCTGGACAGTGAACATCTGTACACTGAACATCTGTACAGTGAACAGCTGTAGAGTGAACATCTGGACAGTTAACATCTGTACAGTGAAACATCTGGACAGTGAACATCTGGACAATGACAGGGTGAACATCTGGACAGTGACAGGGTGAACATCTGGACAGTGACAGGGTGAACATCTGGACAGTGAACATCTGTACACTGAACATCTGTACAGTGAACAGCTGTAGAGTGAACATCTGGACAGTTAACATCTGTACAGTGAAACATCTGGACAGTGAACATCTGGACAATGACAGGGTGAACATCTGGACAGTGACAGGGTGAACATCTGGACAGTGAACATCTGTACACTGAACATCTGTACAGTGAACAGCTGTAGAGTGAACATCTGGACAGTTAACATCTGTACAGTGAAACATCTGGACAGTGAACATCTGGACAGTGACAGGGTGAACCTCTGGACAGTGACAGGGTGAACATCTGGACAGTGAACACCTGGACAGTGAACATCTGGACAGTGGACATCTGGACAGTGAAACATCTGGACAGTGACAGGGTGAACATCTGGACTGTGGACATCTGAACAGTAAATCATCTGGACAGTGACAGGGGGAATTCATCAGGAGACACCTACCAGCCCGTCACAGTTGCTGATGGCAACGAACGTGTCCTCCATGTTGGACACGTCTCCTGTGTAGAAGCAGCCGGCATCTCCTATTGGCTGAGAGACTTTGCGTCCTGACTCCTCCCACCACTCCATGGTGGCGGCGGGGGCAATGAGGCGAGCATTGGGGCGCAGCCGTAGATGCAGCTCCTTACCGAACACCGTCACGTTGTAGAAAAGTTCTGCCTCCTCTGCTGTGTGGCCCCGCCCCTTCCAGCCGCGCCCTGTCTGATTGGACGGTGGCACCTCATGTCGTATACTGTCTGTGTCACTGGGCGTGTCCTTGGCGGAGTGGACGTGTCTTCTGCTGCGTTGCTGGCGGTGGGACACTGACGCTGACAGGAAGCGGCCTTCTGAGTCGGTCCTGATCGGGCGGACGACAGCGGACTGTAACACCTGACGGAGAGAATCTGAGAGAGAAGAGCGCGTTAACAACGGAGACAAACAGCAGCTGGAGCTTCAGCTTCAATAAGTACGAACATTATCTGAAGAGTCTTTACTGTCCTCACGCTACACGATGTTTACAGCGTTCACTTACAGCGGAACATGTTGTTCATATTGATAGAAAGAAAACAACCAGAATTATCCCCACGTGTTCTGGAAAACATGAATACAACTCAGATATATATATATTATATATATATATTATATTAATAATATAAATAATATAATATAAATAATAATAATAATAATACAAACAATATTATCAATAATATTAATAATATTAAGTATAATGATACTAATAATAATAATAAGTATTCTTATAATAATAATAACAATAATAAGTATAATAATAATATTAATAACACATATAGTAATGCTGACTGATACACGTTCCGCTTAAAACAAACACTTCACATGTTTAAATCTGAAAACATTCAAGACAAACAAAAAGATTTAAACATCTGGAACTGAGAGCCAATCAGAGCAGAGTGACGTGTGTGTGTGTGTGTGTGTGTGTGTGTGTGTGTGTGTGTGTGTGTGTGTGTGTGTGTGCAGTGATTTAACAAGGAAGTAGGCTGCTGTGTTTCTGTCTGAGGTCGTGGCGGTCAAAGGTCACACACACACACACACACACACACACACACACACAGACACACACACACACACACACACACACAGACACACACACACACACATACGCTCCCACACACAGACACACACTCCCACACACACACAGTATATGATGAAATATGATCTGAATCCCTCACATTCCTCAAACGTCAGAGACGCATAAACACAAAGATTTATGGGAAGAACGTGGAGAGGAAAGTTCTCTGAGTCAGAAACAGAAACAGTTTCCATCTGTGGAAGTGTTTCCACGAGGGAGGAGTAGACGGACTGTCTGAGGTTATCAATACCTTTCATCTATGCCGCTTTATAACTCTGGAAACACCAAGAGGGCGTCATGGCGGAGAGGAAGAAACTATCGGAGCGACAGAAAGAGGACAACAGTGCTGCTTCTAAAGTCTGTGAATATTCACAAACTCCAGGGAGGCCTGTGTTTCCTGCCACTCGGTGCATCATGGGAGTTTGGTGTGGTGGTGCAGCAGCAGTGCATCATGGGAGTTTGGTGTGGTGGTGCAGCTGCGGTGCATCATGGGAGTTTGGTGTAGTGGTGCAGCAGCGGTGCATCAAGGGAGTTTGGTGTGGTGGTGCATCATGGGAGTTTGGTGTGGTGGTGCAGCAGAGGTGCATCATGGGAGTTTGAGTCTTTAAACCCTGACAAGAGTCAGCGTTATGAGTCCTAAACCCTGACATGAGTCAGTATTATGAGTTCTAAACACTGACATGAGTCAGCATTATGAGTCTTTAAACCCTGACAAGAGTCAGTATTATGAGTTCTAAACACTGATATGAGTCAGCATTATGAGTCTTTAAACCCTGACATGAGTCAGCGTTATGAGTTCTAAACCCTGACATGAGTCAGCATTATGAGTCCTAAACCCTAACACACACTCATAACTCATGAGTCCTAAACCCTGACATGAGTCAGTATGATGAGTCTTTAAACCCTGACATGAGTCAGCATTATGAGTCTTTAAACCCTGACATGAGTCAGCGTTATGAGTCCTAAACCCTGACAAGAGTCAGTATTATGAGTCTTTAAACCCTGACATGAGTCAGCATTATGAGTCTTTAAACCCTGACATGAGTCAGTACTATGAGTCTTTAAATCCTGACATGAGTCAGCATTATGAGTCCTAAACCCTGACAAGAGTCAGCATTATGAGTCTTTAAACCCTGACATGAGTCAGCATTATGAGTCCTAAACCCTAACACACACTCATAACTCATGAGTCCTAAACCCTGACATGAGTCAGCATTATGAGTCCTAAACCCTAACACACACTCATAACTCATGAGTCCTAAACCCTGACATGAGTCAGCATTATGAGTCTTTAAACCCTGACATGAGTCAGCGTTATGAGTCTTTAAACCCTGACATGAGTCAGCGTTATGAGTCTTTAAACCCTGACATGAGTCAGCATTATGATTCTTTAAACCCTGACATGAGACATGAATTTTGAAGCTTCTAGTCATCTTAAAAACGTTGGTTTCTAACAAGTGACTAAATGAGACTAAACGTCTTCACGCTAACATTAGCCTCCGTTAGTTTAGCGGTGGTGAAGACATGTGACCTGCTGTAGTTCCTTTATAGTCTAACGTTAGCTTTTTATTTCTGAAGATTAAATGTATGCTTCAAAAATCCTAAAAGTGTAAATATGTGGAGATTCTCCTGCTGAACAACATGTGTAAATATCATAAACTTTTCTTTGCCACAGAGATTATTTTTTGCAATAATCCAAAATCTAATGAAACATCCTGTTGGTTGTTTGTGGAACCAGAGATGCTGCCTTCAGGGTCGGACACAGAAATACTTCTTCCCTGCAGTTCTGTGTTGTTACCTTACAACTGAGGAAGTGCAGCGTTCCTCTGGTCGCAGATGAAAGGACTCAGAGTCTCGTTTACACGGCAACTTCAAGCAGCAAACAGCTGATCAACCCGTCTACACGAGGAGGACTCAAAACACAGCACCTGGCGCCAAAGCACCCGGTGCTGTGAGGTGGAGACGCAGCACATGGTTTCAGGTTAAACCCCACATGAACAAGATGACATCACACCTCTTTAGCATTAATCTAGAAACGGTCTCAAGATAAACTGTGTGTTTAGAATGATCAGTATTTACACTCTCATGATACGGCTTAAAGTCATTTTAAATATCTCGCTACAATAAGTAGATGAAGCAGAATATTTTCATCAGTGTAATAAATGATATTATAAAGTCATTAAAACAAGCTCCTCCTTCACCAGCTAAACATTAAAGTGATGAACACATGCATTATAAAACAGTAATATAACATATTATTCTGCACAATGAGTTCTTTACTTCCTGCACTATATACATATCTATATATATATAGATATGTATATATATATTTGTGTGCTGATGTTCATGCAGCAGCTCACCTGAGTGTAAACTGTGGAACTGCAGCAGAATCATCAATAATCCAAAACCCAGCTGGTCCATCCTGAGCGAGAGACAGAGACTCAGTGAGAGCTGCTGCGTGCAGACTGAACTCTGTAACAGACACTCCTCCACACTGTCTCATTATCTCCTCCCTCTGTCTGCCTGCCTGCCTGTCTGTCTGCCTGCCTGTCTGCCTGACACTCCTCCCCCTCACGGCTCTGCAGCAGGACATGTCAGACTTGCAGTAGTTTGTTTTCAGTCCTCCACTCTGCACAACTACAGCCGTATTTTCTCAGTTGTTTCAGGTGGTCATGGTTTCACCCCCCCCTCCCCACACACACATACACACACACACACACACACACACACACACACACACACACACACACACACACACACACACACACACACACACACAGCAGTTGTAGTATCTGTTGTAGTCCACTAGATGGAGGCAGTTATATAAAATGTTGTCAGTAATAATGAAACAGCAGCTCAAGTACTAACCAGGTACAGACGTCAAACATCGGTTTGAAGCCTCCAGTTGTATTCAGTGGTATTTTGCCGGTCGCCATCTTGGTTTTTAGGCGTCGCCATCTTGGTTGCTTCAACAAAACGAGATCAACAGATCCTCGTTGTTTTGTGATGTTTTGCAGATGATGTGTTTTCTTACCCAGTAAACTGTCAGCAGACGTCGACATGTTTTTTAGTGTCCAATTATTCAATGGAATATTGTGTAGAACAGAAAAAGCAGGAAACTGCAGCTGCTGCCTGAAACTGAGTCAGACTTTACTTTAGTTATTTTACTTTACAGTAATAAAAAGTATTTAAATATCACATTTTCATTGATTAAAGTTCTTCTTCATTCACCTGAACGTTTTCCTGCAGACTCTATAAACTGTTTAAACTGTTGGTTTATAGAGATGGAAACACATGAATGTTGTTATAAAGTCTGATGTTTAAGAAGCATTTCTCTGCTTCACATCCTGTTTCATTATATCACAGTTCATTTAACTGACGCTAGGGAGGTGCCCAGGTGGCTCCTTACTAGATGCCCAAACTTTAACTTCAAACAGGTGAAATCCTTTAAGTGCAGAAAAATAACTTCAAATAAGACAAACAAAAGCGCAACATACAGAAACACTAGAATATGAATTCAACTATTAGCTACAAATAAGCCAAACCAGTATAAGTGCAACATACAAAGAACAGAAACTTTTCATTCCTCGAGGTGCAGTGGAAACAGTTGTGAGTGTTCACTCTGCAGAAGGTGTGAAGACCATCTGCTGTCCTCACATCAATGGGGAGGTCCTTCTACCATTTTGGAGCAGGATAGCAAACAGGCGGTTTTGTTTGAGGGTCTCTGGGTCCCACTCGTAGTGAGGGAGTGGCGAGCCGATTGGCCGACGCAGAGCGAAGTGAACGTACTGGGGTGCCTGGTTCGACCGTGTCCTGGATGTCCAGCATGGTGGACCAGCACCAGAGTCTTGAAGCAGATTCCAGAAACCACTGGTAGCCAGTGAAGGGAGAAGCAGTGCATTGTGGGAGAAGTGTTTCCACTGTTACTGCTCACTAACTTAAATGCATCTTGTTTGGCTAAATTGTTTTAAAGAAATAAAGAAGATTCAAAATGTAAATGTCAGAAAGTCAAACTAATCACATTTGTGATTGTGTTAGTTATAAAGTGGCTCTTACATTACAGTGCCCCTTGGTGACTCACCGAGCAAAGTAACAGAAAGGAAGAAGAAATAAATACCAAAAATATATAATATATATCTATATACCAATATGTCACTTCATGCACACCTGTAATGTCGAAGTCTGTTTGTTTTAACTGTTGAACTAAAACTTTACTTTCAGCAAATTATCCAAATCTGTTCATGTTTCCTGAAGTTCTGCTGACAACTTTTAGATTTGTCTTTCAGGAAGATGTAGTCCAACAATCTACAAGAGGTTATAATATCTGAATAATATTGAAAAATCAAGAAAACATTCAACAATTTAATAACAAACTTAGAGAGTAGAGATACATGTTTCTGTTTATTTTGATGAAATCAATTAAATCAAACAGATTATCAATAAATCCTCCAACATGTTCACACTGAATTATTTATCACATTTAATCATCCAGTAATTCACACCTGACACATTAAAACTGACGTCATGATCAAAACAATGAAACATTTATGTTAAACTTTATAAAATGACTCAAAGGGATTTATATATTAAAGACAAATGACAGTGTTTATGAACATTAATATCAACCAGTTCGCAAACTAACTGAGATTAAATCAAGAATCAATAAACTTCAATAACTGGTCAAAGTCATTTGAATATATGGATATTTAGTTATAAATGAAAATCTTTCTCTTCAGACCGAGTCATGAGTTAATGTATGTGTTACAGCGCCTCCATCCAGCCGCTGGTCACCTGCGGTACTGCAACTACAGAAGTCCCATAAATTATTATAAAAAAATGAACTCTGACAGGACGCCTCCAACTGTAACAGCAGTTTCACACTAAGTGCAAATCTTTGGTCCCAAAAATGTGCACGGAAATGTATAAAAACAGATTTTAGAGGTTTTATGAAACGTTGCACACAAGCATATAAAAATATTCAAACGGCCCTCGATTTCACCTGATCTCCTGCAGAAATATATGTTTGAGCAATGAAATCCTATAAGTGGACATGCGCTTCTGCTGACTGTCGGACCAATGGGCTTCTTTCGACCAAAACAACCAAATAAAGGACAGAATCTGTCTTGAGACGGCCAGCAGCCCGGATACGATGATGATGGGAACGTAGCTGATGTGGTTAAAACAAAAGCCTTGACTGGCTGTCACATCAAAATTAAATGTTTTGAACCCCCCACCCCCTCTATCGGGCCTCCATATCAAACTTCATGACGCACTCATCAGCAGCTGTATTAAACCCTTTTTACTATAATCTTGGTTTTTACTTCCCCATTGCTTTAGTATGCTCTTTATTTGTCTGATCAGCTCTTACGTACTGCAAGCCACATTTTCATTAGTTTGCTTGTGTTAATGTCCTTGAACATCTCACTGGTGTAGTACCCTCCATCATTAACTGGGACCATCTCACTGGTGTCGTTCTTTCTATCGTTAGCAGTGACCATCTCATCTATTGCATCCAGAAGGTTTCTAATCTGCTCCCTGTTCCCTCTCTTTGTGTTGTCAAACACACAGTATCTACCTCCACACATGGAGACCAGGTTCTTCACAAGTGTGTTGGACTGGATCAGCTGATCGATGGACTGATCTCCTAACTTGTCTCCATGAGTGAAAAGCACCATTGCATACTTCAGAGCATCTCTGCCAAACAACTTTTTCAGTATCTCAAACATAATTTTTTCTGCTGAGGTGATTCTGCCTAATGTGACCACGACGACGAAGGCGTGCGGTCCTGGACTGGCCACCTCGATCACCTTCATGATCTGCAGGAACAGCTGTTTAGGAGTCAGAACTTGATCAGTGAATCCTGGAGTGTCGACCACCTTGACCCTACGACCCTCCACCTCTTTAGACTCAGAGGTCGTCTCTGTACTGACTGCATTAAATTTACAGCCTGAAGCAAACTGATCCGACCCCACGATGGTGTTTCCTGAAGAACTCTTCCCTCCTCCAGTAAGACCGAGCAGCACGATCCTCCTGCTCACGTTGCCGACCTTCGATGGAGGATCAACTGAAGGAAAAACATCACAGACAAACATAAAAAACAAGATTTTTTAGAACTTCTGACTGACTGTCCTAAAACCTTAAGGTGTCTGTGGTTAGTCTGTAACGCTGCTTTGTTCAGAAGACTGATGACAGAAATCCTGAACGACAGTTTGAGTTGAGTTACAGAAGCTGGTGGAACAGATAACAGACAGGAAGTGAGATCATGACTTTGGCTGTGTATTAACCTTATGCTACCCCCCTCACTTCCGGTTCAGCGCCAGCAGCGTTGTAAACTAATTAATTATATTTGGGAATATTTGATAGTTGTACAGAAGGTCAAGGTTCTATTTTAGGCCCATTTTATTTAGTATATATATTTAAACGATCTTCCTCAAGTATGTCCAGATGTTAGCATCCGAATGTATGCTAATGATACTGGGATTTCTACCCCTGCGAGATCTAAAGAACATGCTGGTGTTGGATTAGCTAGCTAATTCATGTTACACATTTAATGTTAACAAAACAGTTTGCATGTATGTCACAGTGAGGATCAATATTAATTCATTAGTACTATCACAATGTTTACAGTTATTTCCTTGACTAAGATTAATAACATGATTAATAACATAGTATGTACTATATAATATACTATATATACTATAATATATACTATATATACTAAATAATGTACTATAGTATAAATAATAGTCAATAAAGTTTATTTGAGTCAACATGATCACATTTGTTTGGGTTGATAAGTCAATAAAGTTTTCAAAAAAATAAAGATTTCTTTAGTAACTGACCTCGGAGGAAGTCATCAGCTGTTTGATTGACAGCCAGTTGTTTCTTAATGATGTCTGACGAGCTTCTTCCTGCTTCTTCTTCTTCTGCTGCTTGATATAAAACATGATATGACATAGCTTCATATCATCATAATATGAACACGGACAACAGATACAAATTAACGTCCCTGCAAAAATAAACAATAAATAACATGTTCCTGTATGAGATCATGACTCACCTCTGAGGTGACCTGACTTCTCCAGCAGCTCTCTGACTTGATCCTGTGATTTGTCTTTATTGTAGAACACATGATGGCTCCCGTTAAACCTTTCAACGAATGGTTTCAGTCGACCTTCTGGATCTTCGTTGATGAACTCATCCAACACCATGTCATTTAAGACGTCTCCTGATGTGAAGAGCAGGCAACATTTGGTGAAGTTGTCCTCTCCAATGACTCCGAGAGCTGCCTCCACAGCGTTCTTCTGTTCGATGGTGAATCGATCTATTTTAACCACCACCAGGAACAAACGCTCTGGAGGACTGCAGGAGCTCCTGACACACGAGCCTGAATCTCCCCCTCAGATCCAAATATTCCTGGAGTGTCGACCACTGAGATCGGTTTCCCAAACAGTTTAGTTTCAGTTTCTTTGGAGATTTGTTTGGTCACCGATCCAAAGGACATTTTTGACACAAAGTCTGGTTGTCCCAGGATGGTGTTTCCTGAAGCACTTTTACCAATGAATCCCAGAATTTCCCAGAAGGACGATGGTGAGATCTGGACTTGGACCTTGAGCCATGTTCGAACAGAGCGAGGTTAGGAAGTCTGAAGAAAAGTCATAAAGGATTAAATTGGCATAATTTCCTCAGTAATAATAACACCTGAGATAATCTGCACTAACTGGACGCAGCGCAGCTAGCTGTTAGCATGCTAACTTCAGGAGATATCTCAGCAACACACAGACGTGTTTAACATCAACACTGTGATATTATCACAGAGAATGTTGGAAATTCTAGAATACTATTCTCGACTATTAACCAACTACTGAACACTGCCCCCACCCCTCCGCAGTCCTCTGCATCAAAGTGTGAAGAACTCGCATTGTTCCTCAAGAATAAAATAACTTCAATCAGAGCCAGTATCACTTATGATGCAGACACAGAGAACATCTGCAAACATTGTGATGTAACCATGGGAACATTCACCTGCATCACATTAACTGAGCTTCATGAAACTGTGATGGAATGTAACTCCTCCACCTCTTGTGCTGACCCGATACCTACAGCATTCTTTAAGCGGATATTCGACAGCATTTCAAGTTACGTCCTACATATTATAAACACGTCTCTTCTAACGGGCATCTTCCCAGACGTCTTCAAAACAGCCGTTGTAAACCCTTGCTAAAGAAACCTAACCTAGACAGTAATACGCTGACCAACTACAGGCCAATATCTAACCTTCCATTCATCAGCAAAATACTAGAAAAAATAGTCTCAGTCCAAATAAACTCCTTTCTTAAAGAAAACAACATCCTGGAGGAATTTCAATCAGGCTTCAGAGCATGCCACAGCACCGAAACTGCTCTGACTAAAATACTTAGTGACCTCAGACTAAACTCTGATACAAACAAGGTCTCAATTCTTACAGACAGGCCACATACAGAAAAATATGCGAAAGGTTGGGCCACTCACTAAAGTTAAGGTATATCGCCTCATCTTTAGTGTATTAACAGCAATACAAATCAATCAATCAAATGTAGGTAAATTATGCTTGATCATTTAATATACTCAAAGAACAAAAAACAGCAAAAATCACATCTCTCCATTAATGGGTTTTCATTTATCAATTTTAGTTTTTTACAAAAAGGGTAATTCTCAAAACAGCAGCCTCAGAATGCTTCTTCATCAGGATGGGGACCCCCTTCACAGCCCTGTATAAAGAGGGAAAAATAAGAAGGGAAGGGTAACGTTAGGCTATATTTAAGCTAGTTATGCAAATAATCAGCTAACATTTTTTAGAAAATGTTATCAACTTTAATTGACTGAATTTATTATTATTATTTATGATCACTGACACATATTTCCCCTTTTTAGCAGAAAGGTTGGCCTTTGGATGAACACATTTTATTTTGGACAGCGTAGGGAAGTGCGCAAGGTTTAAGTTGCGTAGTTGTGTCTCAAAAAGACGAAGCTTTGCACAGAATGCTTTCATGTGTGCATAAAGTTGTGGTACCAGCTGGTCTTTGCCTTGTAGGCCCTTGTTCAGTGAGTTAAGATGACCAGTGAGATCAACTAGAAAGGCCAGGTCTGCCAACCATAGAGGATCACTCAGTTCATGAAGAGGTCGGTCCTTCTCTTTCAAAAACTGGTCAATGAACTGAATCTGATCGCAGGGAATAAAACCGCTTCAGCACGGAGCCGCGACTCAGTCAGTGCACATCACAATGATAGAGTACGTCCCCATATTCAGCATCGACATCAGACAGGAACGCTTGAAATTCCCTGTGGTAGAGCCATGACATCCTAATTAATCGTCTGGATAAACTGGTTGGTCTTTCTGACTGTGTATTAAACTGGTTCAGAACATTTATCTAAAGGAGACAGTTTTTTGTAAGACTTGGAGATCATGTGTCAGAGAAGCATGATGCCCACTTTGGAGTTCCACAAAAGAGCTGCCTCGGTCCATTACTGTTCTCCCTATACATGCTACCACTGGGGGACATCATTAGAGAACACAATGTGTGCTTCCATAGCTACGCGGATGACACACAACTGTACATCTCTGCTGAACCAAATGATACTACAGCTGTTAACTCCATCACCACCTGTCTGTCAGCAATAAATAAATGGATGAGCAATCATTTCTTAAAATTAAATGAGAACAAAACTGAAATCCTACTAGTAGGTCTTATAACAAAAAGAGAGATGATGCTGAATAACATGGGGAAACTTACTCCTTGGATTAAACCTGAAGTCACAAGTCTTGGTGTTATCATAGACTCAGATCTAAGCTTTAAATCCCACATAAACAAGGTGACAAAAACATCATTCTTCCACCTTAGAAATATAGCTAAAATCAGACAATTTATAAATCAAAAGGATGCTGAAAAACTAATCCATGCTTTTATCTCAAGCCGACTCGATTACTGTAATGCACTCTTTACCGGCCTCCCAAACAAAACAACAGAGAGACTTCAGCTCATCCAAAACGCTGCAGCGAGGCTGCTGACTAGAACCAAGAGGAGAGACCACATCAGTCCAGTGTTAGCCGCTCTACACTGGCTTCCAGTAACTTTTAGACTTTAAGGTCCTCCTTGTATACAAAGCCCTAAACGGAACCGCACCAAGTTACACGGCCAACTCTCTAATAAACTATGTGCCCCCAAGAACATTATGATCATCCACTCCTAGTTTATTAAATGTTCCCAGAAACATCCAAAAGAAAATTGGGGATTCAGCCTTTAGCAATTATGCACCAAAGCTATGGAACACTTTACCTGCAGACATTAGGGAGGCAAGCTCGCTCAATATCTTCAAAAGTAAACTGAAGACATATCTCTTTACTTTAGCCTTTTAATGGTGATATTTTATATCTCTTTACTTTAGCCTTTTAATGGTAATATTTTATATCTCTTTACTTTAGCCTTTTAATGGTGATATTTTATATCTTTTTACTTTAGCCTTTTAATAGTGATATTTTATATCTCTTTACTTTAGCCTTTTAATAGTGATATTTTATATCTCTTTACTTTAGTCTTTTAATGGTGATATTTTATATCTCTTTACTTTAGCCTTTTAATAGTGATATTTTATATCTCTTTACTTTAGTCTTTTAATAGTGATATTTTATATCTTTTTACTTTAGCCTTTTAATAGTGATATTTATATCTCTTTACTTTAGCCTTTTAACCCTTTAACACCGGATGTGTCGTCGACGACACATTTTGCAAGCAAAACCTTGGATTACCGTAACTATGTCAAAGTTTGCGCAATCGAAAATATTTCAATGGTTTCTGAAAGCTGAGACTCTGAGCTTTACGGCATATATCGACTCATTATGGTAACTTCACTTACGGCCCTCCGGAAGCCCGCGAAACAGCGCCTTCGTTGTGAGCGAATACACACAGAGCGCTGGAGAGACACAAACAACACCGCGGAGAAATAGAGCCGGAGAACAGCGGATTAAATTCAAATGGAAGCAAGATGGTATGTAAATCAACACTTGTATAGCGTTGTGCCTTGTTTAGAACAGTGTACCAAGTCTGTAAGATTGTACTAGGTGTGTAATTGTACTTTATATGCGTAAATGTGCGCGTCTTCTTCAAGTAGCCTGCGTGCTAGCCGAGGCTGTGTACAAGCTTGTTAGGTGTTAAAGGGTTAACACCTAAGCCAAAAAAGCCTCAACATTTTCGCCTGGACTTTTTTGCTTATTTTGACTATAAAAAAGGTTAGGAAATGTCCTGTGAGTAAGTGCTTTTGCCCATTTTCCAACAATAACTGGAACTTTCCATATCTGGCAGTCATTTACAATTTATTGCATGTTA
The DNA here is from genome assembly GCF_900634415.1 of Cottoperca gobio. Lineage (NCBI taxonomy): Eukaryota > Metazoa > Chordata > Actinopteri > Perciformes > Bovichtidae > Cottoperca > Cottoperca gobio. Next base: position 25,422,668 of record NC_041368.1, on the reverse strand, counting down.
TGAGAGTGTAATAACAGTTTAAAATGAAGAGAAATACAAAAGCGGAATTTGAGTTTAGTGGTTTAGTGAACAAAAAACACAGCAAATGTACATGAATAAGAGATTTAACATGTTACATATGAAGTTTGAAATGTATACAACTATATCCAGTAAAAGTTTTGAGTCTTTTACTCTTACATCTGCAAAAACAGGCCATAAAATGGAAAATATGTCCAGGCGTTTTTCCCCACACAGGGTAATTCTCTCCTCTCTGAGTGTCCCTTCACATGCAGAGGTCTTGGTGGTACTGCCAGTGACTGTTCCTGTTGCTCCTGTTTTCTCTGGGTCACTCACATGAAGATTAGATCAAATGGCCATGAACTGTCTGGGGACATGACAGTGGCAGGGAATGACACATGGAAATGGTTTGCTTACACCAAAAGTTGCTCATCTTTGTGCAGGTCCAAAAATGACATGTACAGCAACATGCCTGTGGACTTCTTCATTTCTTCTGGAGTTATTTCAGTCCAGATGAACTGTCTCCCTCTCTCCAGGCTTTTGGCTGCATTCTTGTTTGTGTATTCAGAGAGGAGTTTGAAAACTGCAGCATCAAAGTGGGAATAAATGTCACCTGGTGCTGGGTTTCCCATATCGAGAGGGGGTTGGGCGCCTGGGGTGGTTGAGGGACTCAATCATCGGGCTCTGCCTCAGTCTGCCATCTTGTGGTGTGATGTGGTGAGGGGCTTCTGTGTCTGACAGCGTCACCAGATCATCCAGCATCCCCACAGCTCCATCTACAGGCCTGAATGTGATCTCTGGTGACACCTTGTGATCTCTGGTAACACCTCGTGATCTCTGGTAACACCTCCTCCTCTCCAGCTAAAGCTTGTACACAGCCTCGGCTAGGACGCAAGCTACTTGAAGAAGACGCGCACATTTACGCATATAAAGTACAATTACACACCTAGTACAATCTTACAGACTTGGTACACTGTTCTAAACAAGTCACAACGCTATACAAGTGTTGATTTACATACCATCTTGCTTCCATTTGAATTCAATCCGCTGTTTTCCGGCTCTATTTCTCCGCGGTGTTGTTTGTGTCTCTCCAGCGCTCTGTGTGTATTCGCTCACAACGAAGGCGCTGTTTCGCGGGCTTCCGGAGGGCCGTAAGTGAAGTTACCGTAATGAGTCAATATATGCCGTAAAGCGCAGAGTCTCAGCTTTCAGAAACCGTTGAAATTTTTTCGATTGCGCAAACTTTGACATAGTTACGGTAATCCAAAGTTTTGCTTGCAAAATGTGTCGTCGACGACACATTCGGTGTTAAAGGGTTAAAGGGTTAATAGTGATATTTTATATCTCTTTACTTTAGTCTTTTAATGGTGATATTTTATATCTTTTTACTTTAGCCTTTTAATAGTGATATTTTATATCTCTTTACTTTAGTCTTTTAATGGTGATATTTTATATCTCTTTACTTTAGCCTTTTAACAGTGATATTTTATATCTCTTTACTTTAGCCTTTTAATGGTGATATTTTATTTTATTTTTTTTAATTAATGCTGCTAATCTATGCCACTTTAAACTAATTTAAATTATTTCATTCTGTACTGTTAATTTTTGCTATACCTGGTTTAACATGTGTAAAGGTAACTTCGATAAATTTCAGTGTGTATTTTTGAAAAGCCTGAGATCAAATAGACTGTGTTACCACGGGAACGGCTTTAACCGAATGATTTCATAAAACTTAACAAACTGGGGTTTGTTTATGAAACGGGAAGACTACCAAGAATGTAGCAAAGGGAGTAAACCAGCTGAAGGGCCACAGGGGCCCATTGTGGATCTCATGCTTTCAACATATGGCTCTGATAGTTTAAAACATTTACAAGAACGGTGATGAATGTGATTTCCCGGCAGGAGGGTTGTTAAGTACGGCACAGATACGGAAACTAGGCATGATCTCCAATGTTATTTTATACTATTTTAATTCGGCTATTTTTATAATGGTGCTTCAGACTCATTTACATCTACACTGTGATTATTGTACTGTAAATGTTCTTATTCTGTCCTTGTACTAATTGTTATGTTTTTTCTGTGAAGCACTTTGGGCTGCAATTCTTGTATGAAAGGTGCTATACAAATAAAGATTATTATTAATATATTATTAAAAACGATCAATAATTCTCGATATGGACTGAAATGAAACTACATTCTGCACAATGACCCACGTTTGCTGCTGATGATACTTACATACTTTTACATAAGTTAACCTTTCTTACGTGAAATATTATCAGCTAAATGTAGTTCATTCGGTTTGTAAGAGAAAGTGAAACTTCGCTTCCTGCGGTTTTTTAAGAAACAAAGAGTTGATATAGGTAAATAGATTTAATTTGAAGAGATAATCCAGACTGCAGATGTTTGTTCCTCTTCGTCAGACTTCACACCTTCAGTAAAAAGGTTGAAGTTCAGGTTTGTGTCAGATAATGGAAGATATCACATGTCCGTCTGACACTAAAGAAATGTGTCTGCCACACCTTGAACTGAATCTTTGTATCTCCTGCTTCAGCCTCAACAACACGTAATAAACAATCTGTGGTGATGAAAAATGAACCGAAATCAACTTTCAAAAACAAATGAAAGAAACATAAATTAAAAACAAATACAAAAATAAAGATGTGAAACTAAATCTGACAAAAGGTGTAATTAATTTAAAATAAATAATATTATTGTGCGTGTGAAACAGGCAGAATCAATCTTTTATATCAGGAAGGAAGAAAGTTTTCATAAAAGAAAACAAACATAATTCTGAATGAAGACAAAGAACCTGACCTGACGGTGTTGACTGAAAGTAAAACTTCATCAAGTTCCCCACTGACATGGCCTTCAAAATAAAAGCCCTGCTTTGTCTTTTTCTTTCAGACTTGTGAAGTTCCACCACAGAGAACATATAATATAAAATATATAATATTATAATATAAAATATATATTATAATATATAATCTATATTATTATAATATATATATATTAAATATAATATTATAATATATTATATATAAGATTATAACATATAATATATATTATTATAATATATAATATATAATCTATAGTGTATATATATTATAATCTTATATATTATAATATATATTATTATAATATATAATCTATAGTGTATATATATTATAATCTTATATATTATAATATATATAATATATATTATTATAATATATTATAATATTATATATAAGATTATAATATATAATCTATAATCTATAATTACAGGTTCATGAAAAATATATAAATGATAAATAATAAGCAATAAAATAAAAGATAAAGAAAAGAATATTAAAATAATTATTAATTAGATTGTAAATAAAGGAGGGGGATTTGATGCTTTATAAAATTAACTTTATAATGGCGGGTTACGTGAAGATGTCGATTTATTTAATCATTTTGCTCCAATCCAGTGAGTAAGAGTTTTAAATATTAATGTTTCAGTGTGTGAAGCGACTGATCGATGATTTTATTATTCTGAGTTGTGTGTTAGTTAGTAAACTGATGAAGCTCCATTTACTTCATCAAAACTACGTTTCTGATTCTTCGTCTCCGCGGAGGCAGGAGAGGAAATAACGTTTTCTTCAGGAGTTCAAGGAAACACAGAGAGAAACTCATGTAAGAGGGTCATTTAAAGGGGAAGTACACCTTTAATGCAACTAAATTGGTGACTCAAAGAATCTATCTACATTGAAGTGTTGAGGAAATACTTCCTGCATTTTAAGCTTGTTATCCCAACAATAAGGAAACTAAAATGTCTGGTTCACTGTTTTTCCTGCTCGGGACAATAAAACACAAAACTCTGTGAAGATTTGTGTGAAAGTGTCGACTGTCAGAGTAAAACTATTTCTACTTTATTTTCATATGAACAGACTGAAACACAGTGTGGTCAGACGGGGGGGGGGGTTTCTTATCTCGTTTCCTCTGCTATCTGATCGAGTTCGAGAGGCTGACATTTACATTTACTCTCTGTTGTCGTCTTTCAGATTTGATCTATTTGTCTCTTCGGATGAATCAGACTTTTCCCTCCATTGTTTCCCCAGACAGGTAGGACCGGTTACCTCTGTACCTGCACGCATAGACATGATCATTCCTGTAAACAGTTTGTAATCTGCTGCCACAAGACGTCTGAGAGGACGACTCTTTGTGTTTAAATGTGGAGAAGAATAAAGAAACTATTAAACAGAAACTGCTTCCTGTTCCGAGGTCAGCGGCACAATAATGTCTCTAACAAGCTGAACTAACAGGAAACATGTTGCTTTATAAATCTGCTCTTCAGATGTCACAGTAGAGACATTAATAAGAGTAAAATTAAGTGATAAGACTGTTATAAATACATTAAAACGGTTATAAATACAAAGTGAAAGTACAGGCGGTTATGTGTTGAATTGAACTGAATCTAAATCTGAATCCCCCGGCCGTCACCAAGAGGAGTTGTACAGTCTTATGGGGGACAAAAGAGTTGTTGAGCCTGTCTGTGGAGCAGGACAGGGACAACAGTCTGTGGAGCAGGACAGGGACAGCAATCTGTGGAGCAGGACAGGGACAGCTGTCTGTGGAGCAGGACAGAGACAGCAGTCTGTGGAGCAGGACAGGGACATCAGTCTGTGGAGCAGGACAGGGACATCAGTCTGTGGAGCAGAACAGGGACAGCAGTCTGTGGAGCAGGACAGGGACATCAGTCTGTGGAGCAGAACAGGGACAGCAGTCTGTGGAGCAGGACAGAGACAGCAGTCTGTGGAGCAGAACAGGGACAGCAGTCTGTGGAGCAGGACAGAGACAGCTGTCTGTGGAGCAGGACAGAGACAGCTGTCTGTGGAGCAGAACAGGGACAGCAGTCTGTGGAGCAGGAGCAGAGACATCAGTCTGTGGAGCAGGACAGGGACATCAGTCTGTGGAGCAGAACAGAGACAGCAGTCTGTGTAGCAGGACAGGGACAGCTGTCTGTGGAGCAGGAGCAGAGACATCAGTCTGTGGAGCAGGACAGGGACATCAGTCTGTGGAGCAGGACAGAGACAGCAGTCTGTGGAGCAGGACATGGACAGCAGTCTGTGGAGCAGGACAGAGACAGCAGTCTGTGGAGCAGGACAGAGACAGCAGTCTGTGGAGCAGGACATGGACAGCAGTCTGTGGAGCAGGACAGAGACAGCAGTCTGTGGAGCAGGACAGAGACATCAGTCTGTGGAGCAGGACAGGGACATCAGTCTGTGGAGCAGGACAGGGACATCAGTCTGTGGAGCAGGACAGGGACATCAGTCTGTGGAGCAGGACAGGGACATCAGTCTGTGGAGCAGGACAGGGACATCAGTCTGTGGAGCAGAACAGGGACAGCAGTCTGTGGAGCAGGACAGAGACAGCAGTCTGTGGAGCAGAACAGGGACAGCAGTCTGTGGAGCAGGACAGAGACAGCTGTCTGTGGAGCAGGACAGGGACATCAGTCTGTGGAGCAGAACAGAGACAGCAGTCTGTGTAGCAGGACAGGGACAGCTGTCTGTGGAGCAGGAGCAGAGACATCAGTCTGTGGAGCAGGACAGGGACATCAGTCTGTGGAGCAGGACAGAGACAGCAGTCTGTGGAGCAGGACAGGGACAGCAGTCTGCCGCTGAACACGTTCCTCTGCCGGGTGAATGTGCTGTTTAGAGGGTGGTGGGCGTTGTTCAGGATGGATGACAGTTTATCAAGGGTCCTTCTCTCTGCTACTGTCACCAGGGAGTCCAGCTCTGTGCCCACTACAGAGCCAGCCCTCCTCACTGTCCAGCTGCCCAGCGTCCCTCTTCTTGTTGCTTCCTCCCCAACACACCACAGCATAGAAGAGAGCACCAAAAAAGAGAACATCAAAAGTAGTTTTTTGCAGATTTTGAAGGACCCCAGCCATCTCAGGAAGTACAGACGACTCTGCCCTTTCTTATGAAGAGTGTCCATGTTTGCAGTCCAGTCCAGCTTGTCATCAGCTGCAGCCCCAGATATGCCCCTGAACAGACTGCAGAGGACACAGTGTTCTCCCATCATGCAACACTGTGGGGACTCAATGGACGCTTCAGTTTCATTCAAAAGTGCTTGACATGTAAATAATATAACTTCTGTCTGAAAGTAGAAGTCTGTTATTTAATATTATTATTGATGCGTTAACATTTTAATATAGAAGCCGATCGCAGTAGAGCTATTACCCAAGTTAGAAACTTTCAGTTCCTTCATTTAGTGAGAGAAGACAGCACACACACACACACACACACACACACACACAGACACACACACACACACACACACACACACACACACACACACTCACCACTGAAAGTGTGTGTTTCCTACTCACAGTGATTGACAGCTGAGGGGGCGGAGCCAGAAAATTCCTACAACTGCAGAGTCGACTTCAGACGGCGACCATGTTGGTTCTGCTCTGGTTCTGGATCCTGATGATGAAGAGTGACGGTTTGATCCGTTATTTACGTTTATTTAGTGTTTATTATACATTGGGACACCAAGCACTTAAATTTCATGGCGGAAGTACATTTTTAAACTTAAGTAAAAACAATACAGGAAAAGCAACTTAGCGCTACTTAACACAGCCCTAACAGTGACACTTCAATAAATGAAAATATATAAGTATTTATTTATTCTTTGTTCTCTCACACTCTCAGTTCACACACTACAAAGTCAGACTGTTCCTGACTGTTGTCAGGAAGTTAAACAGCTCAGAATTCATCTAATATCTGTTTTATATTGAAAACATCTAGATTTATTCAAGTTTCTCACCAAAAACTAAATTTTACAAGATTACATTGAACACATCTTGATAACGTTAGAATTTACCTTCAACCAATACTAATTTTTACTGAATAGAGCCTGAACACATCATAATGTAAGTCAATGGGACCTCCGTTAGCTGTTAGCTCCGTTCTCCCTCTTTTTCCTACAGTACCGTAGGTGCCGGCGGACTCGACACTAATCCTGATCCCATCGTCCCGTAAAATCAATCGTTAACCATAGATCTTATTAGTTTCAGTGGTCGTGGGGCAGACACAGTCACTATGGGGATTTGAGTGGGTGACTGCCCGGAGAGAAGCACAGAGAAGCATGTAAGACTGCAACTCTGCCTCCTGGTCTCAACTCTGGGTTGTCATGGATTAGGTCCACTAATACACTTTGTAATATTATTGGATATGAGATCCGCTCCATCCAAAGTAGGATGGATGCCGTCACTCCTAATCAGACCAGCTCTTCCCCACGTTAGCAAGTGCGCATCAGCAACGTTACCATCTTCATCGTATCCCGTCTGAGACACATACTGTCCTTTATCTGGTTGTTGAGGAAGTCGTCTCCGTGTTTGTCCGACATTATGGACATTATTCTCAAACACAAACAGGCTGACAAATCTGTGCATTTTGTGAAACGCCTTCGACGTTCATAAGAAAGTCACGTGACTATGTGACACGACTGACAGCCGATATGACCCCGCCAGCGGCTCCGTCACATCTCCGAACAACATTGTAACAAGGTATCATTTAGATAAACATGGAAATCTAAATAGTTATTTTCTCGCCTGAAAACATTAAAACTTAATAAAGCAACATTTGACTTACGGCCGGCCTCAAGGCACCCAGACGCAATGTATTGTGGGGCAGTAGAGTTTACATACTATGCAGTATGAACTACATACTGACCTTGTACTTAGTATAAATAGTAAGTTTGTACAATCATATACTGTTTCATTGTTAAAGATGACGTGTGTGTCTGACCTTTGACCCCAGCAGCAGAGATCATCACAGCCCAAAGCGGGGGGGCTGTCCAGCTGATTACTGGCCACAGCTTGAAGCTTGGAGAGGACGTCAGGTGGACCCATACCGACTTGGTGTTGTCTCTGAAGAACAACAACACGGTGTGTCACCACGGGCGCTGTGCGCTGCTGAACGATGGCTCACTGAGATTCAGCCGAGTTCAGGCTGCAGACTCAGGAAACTACAGCCTGGAGGTGTTTGATAAAGACGGGAAACGAATGATGAAGAAAGACTTCCTGCTCAGAGTGGAGGGTGAGTTTAGGACAGCAGAGAGAGAGACACTATCCCCGAATATTAACGTCCCGAACCCACAATAACGGTGCATTGGACAGGAACTACTGTTCAACATTTGCTGCCATGGTGTTTAGGGTTACAGTTCACAGTCACACAGGTCCTCAGACTAGAGGCTGGTCCTGAGACAAGAGGCCGGTCCTCAGACTAGAGGCTGGTCCTGAGATTAGGGGCCGGTCCTGAGACTAGAGGCCGGTCCTCAGACTAGAGGCTGGTCCTGAGATTAGAGGCCGGTCCTGAGACTAGAGGCCGGTCCTGAGACTAGAGGCCGGTCCTGAGACTAGAGGCCGGTCCTGAGACTAGAGGCCGGTCCTGAGATCAGGGCCGGTCCTGAGACTAGAGGCCGGTCCTGAGACTAGAGGCCGGTCCTGAGATCAGGGCCGGTCCTGAGACTAGAGGCCGGTTCTGATCTAAAATGTACTTAATATTGATTAATATGGCATTAAAATGCTCTTACAAGTACTTGTTAGTGATAATAATATAAAGCTGTGAAAGGAGCCATTCTGCACAATGTGTACTTTTACTTTTGATACTTTAAATACATATTTCTGTACTTTTACTCGTGTAACATCTTTTATTCGTAATGGAGTATTTCTAGACCATAGTACTTTTACTTTGATAAAGATCTGAGTACTTCTTCCTGTCTTCTACACATTTGAAATCTCAACGGTACACAAAAGAAAAATTGCCACCGCTCTGACCTGATACGTTGATTTGTTTGTTCTACTTTGATTCCACTTCTGTAGTTAAAGAGGGAGTTTATATAAATACATAATGATGATGTTTTTTATGATTTTAATAATAGGGTTGATCCTGACAATATGAAATATATATATTTAATGTGTGTCAGCAGATATCAGCAGCAGCAGCAGTGTGTTGCTGTTGATCTGCATCCTCCTCCTCCTCATGCTGCTCTTCATCATGTTCTTCATCCTGAGGAGGAGGAATCAGAGGACGAGGAGCGGAGGTACATCAGCCAATCAGAGACTGAAGGACACCTTACTGTTGCTCAGAATCCCTTAAAAGGTTAAAAGGAAACATTAAGGAGAATTTAAGGTGTTCTGTGCAACCCATTTTATTTTATGGAAAATTGAATGCGGACTTAAAGGAAAATCTTAATTGAAGGGATTTTGTGCAACTGGCTGTATTATTTTATTCTATTGTTAAAATAAAAAATGTTTAGAGGATCCGAAATCCCCTTAATTTAAATGTTTATACCTAAATGACCTGACTTCCTGTGTCCCTCTGACCTCAGATTATGATAAATAATAATCAGTGATCCTTTGTACTTGAAGAGTATTTATAATATAATGATCTGCTCTGCTGCTTCAGGTGCGTTGGAGGAAAATGTTTATGTGGCGATGCACCCTGGCAACAAAAAGGATGAGGAGAAGCTGGAGTCTCATGATGGTAAAGTAATTTAATCTGTAATAAAAACATTTCTTAGTTTATTATATTCTTTATTAATAATCTGAATCTGTAAACTAAAGCTGTCAGATAAACGTTGTGCAGTAAAACGCACAATATTTCCTCTGAGACGTGACCGAAGTGTAAAGAAGCAAAAAATAGAAATACTCAAGTAAAACAAAACATTAAAAAGTATTAAAGTACTTTACTTTAGTACTTTTTAATGTACTTAGTTACTCTCCACCGCTGCACATAGATGCTAACAGATGCTAAACGATTCAAACAGAAGTGAACAGATGCTAACATTTGCTAACAGATGCACATAGATGCTAACATGTTCTCTTCTCTACAGTTCCCTGTAATCCCATTGTTTCCATGGAAACACCAATCACAGAGCAGAGGTCAGTGGATGTAGAAGACTTCTACGTGTGACGACCAATCAGAGCTCACTTTATCTGGACGCTGAAAGACACCTTCACTTTATTCACTTCACCAATTATAATCGTTTATTAAATAAAGTGAACTTGTGTGCAGACCTTTGAGATGATCTAAGATTCTTTTTTTAACAACACAAGACAAACAAAGAGATAAAAAACAATCAGCTGTGATTTAAAACTGATTGTTTAAGTTTTACTTCACTATTTACACTTCCCCCTTTATTTTCAAGCACTTTAGTTCATCCGAAGCCATTACTTACTTACTTACTGTAAATAAACAAAGATGCCACAGTACCTGGTGGATCAGGTTGTTTCTGGGCTCTCAGGTGGCCAGACTTCAACGGCAGCTTTCTGACTTGTTCTTCATCGTCATCCTCGTTGTCGAAGAGGTGATACGCCCCTGCAAACCTTTTAACAACATTGGGAAGCATTGTTTCATTAAACATGAAGTCCTCCAAAGACCCGCCCTTTAAAGCATCACCCCCAGTGAAGAGCAGGTAGCTTTTCTTTAGCCCCCGGGACCTGAGGACTCTCATTGCTGCCCTCACTGCATTCCGTTCTTCCTTTGTGAGCCGTCCAAGTCTGACCGTCACCAGAAACACACAAGCTTTGGAGGAGTTCAGCAGCCGCTCACAGAAGTCTTTAATCTTCTCCTCTGTCTCGTTGCTGTCTAATATCGACCACTGAGATTTGTTTCCCAAACACATTTCCTGTTTGTACGGAGATTTATTTGGTCACTTGTGTCAAAGACATCTGAGACTTAAACGCTGGTCGTCCCAGGATGGTGTTTCCTGAAGCACTTTTACCAGCTCCTGTTTGTCCAACGAGGACGACGATGAGATCTGGATTCATGTCTGAGGATCAGAAAGAAACAGATCCGATTCAGTAAGTTACAAAGGCTTTAATTTCATGTCTGATAGAAACACATAGCAAAGATTAATTATTGGTCCTCTGAATATCAGCAATTTGTACCCAGTCAGATGATTAATACTGTAAACGACAGCGTGTAGGCTAGTAATTATATATTTTTTGTATATTATATATTGTAGTGCTAGAACTGGGCAGCACAGTCCTGCTTGGCTAAATCAAAGAGCTAGCGGCTAACGTTAACATATGTTCCATATTTATGATGCGTTCAAGCTCTATTCAGGGGGGGGGGGGGGGCTGATGTTGCTGACATCATCCAGAGAGTCGACCTGTAATAGTTTTGTGGTTCGTGTATAAAGTACACATTACAGGAAGTGTGGAAGACTTAGCTTCAAAATAAAAGCAATTTCCAATTCATTCAACAAGTCAGTCAGTCTGTCAATAAATAAAAATAAATAAATGTTTTAATAATAATTATGAATAAAACAAAATGAATATATATTCAATACTAAATGGGAATGTAATTAATAATAATAAAGTTTTCTGCCAGCAAACTTTTTTTCAGAGAAGATTTTAATTTGTATTGTGTGAATAATAAATCAAACTTATTAATTAACACATTTCCAAAGAGCAATTTGACTTAAAATGACACTTAAACTAAATTAAAGTAATTTCAAATGTCTTATTAAAAGATAAATGAATTAATGTATTTTATTTATTTATTTATTAAAACTGAAAGAATGTGAAATAAATAACCCATCACATCCACCAGCTTTTATTTTGAAATTCGTTCTTCTACACTCTTACTGCATTTTTTCCTGTTATTATCAAATCAAATCAAATCAAATTTATTTATAAAGCCCAATATCACAAATTATACATTTGTCTCAGTGTTTACAGACTGTACAGGATACGACACCCTCTGTCCTTAGACCCTCTGTCCTTAGACCCTCGCATCGCACAAGGAAAAACTTCCTAAAAGAAACCCCATAATTAAAGGGGGAAAAATGGAAGAAACCTCAGGGAGAGACTGAGGAGGGATCCCTCTCCCAGGACGGACAGACGTGCAGTAGATGTCGTGTGTACAGGATAAACAACATAGTACAAATACAACATTTGACAGAGAATGATGTTGTGTTGAAAAAGAGAAGGTTTGGATGAATCCAGGAAAATGTCAAAAAGGCTTCCCGGTGTCCAGCAGGACCAGGGCAGCAGGCGCAGCCACGATTCATGATCCTGACGTAAACTGTATCAGTGGCAACCTGCCACATGAGACACAGAAACTCTGGGGATGATGCCCCGGATGATGAGTTAGTAACATACATTTACATAAATGCATACAGATAGAGAGGGAGAAGAAGAGAGGGAGGGGAGGAGAGAGGAAGAGAGCAGGGAGGTGTCCCCCGGCAGTCTAAGCCTATAGCAGCATAACTAGGGGCTGATCCAGGGCAAACCTGAGCCAGCCCTAACTATAAGCCAGTCAGCTCCTACGGTCAGCTTCCTGTTGCCAGTGGGCCACAATACATCCACCACTGTTTCACCACCGCTACTGTGAGGTATCCCCTGGACAGCCCTTCAGCTGTCCCGGTGCGATTAGCCCTTGTTGGCTAGGACTGCTGCCTCCACACCTAGCCGTCAACTAGCTTGCCGGCTAAACTGCTGCTTGGAAACGGACTGCTTCTCCCTGCTTCATCTCCTCCTGCCATGCTACGGAGAACCATCTTGCCTTGCCTAACAGTTCTCCATCTCTGTCCATGGCTAACGGCTAGCCCCAGACTAAAACCTGTGGCAACCGGCATGATGTCCATGTATTCCATCCCGCAACTCCTGAGTCTCAACAACTACACAACTCCAACGTGCATCTCAGCCATCAAACAACTTGAACTCCTACGCAGACCTCGTTACACCCACAGAGGCTCCCGTAGAAAGTTTGTTTACCCAGCCTGTGTCATCCATTCCTTCCATCTGGACCACTGTCACACGTCTGCCGCGTCATCAGAGGACTGACGCTCTCGGTGTTAGTAGCCCGGGAAACACCGCAAGATTGCTACACACCAAGTGGGACAGAAAACTTGGAGTGGATTTCAGCCTACTCCTGCCTCTACAGTCAACCCTCCGTCAACTCCGTCAAGCCTCAAAATAGAACTATTTAACGCACAATCTCTCACAAATAAATCCTGTCTCATACATGATCACATCCAAGACAAGGGGATTGACTTCATGTGTCTTACTGAGACCTGGCATCAGCCTGAGGCCTATTTTGCCCTAAATGAAGCCTGCCCTCCTGGCTATAATTACCTGGAGAAAGCCCGCCGTACTGGTCACGGTGGCGGCTTAGCCATAATACACCGCAGTGACCTCAAATTGACCCCCATCTCTCTGCCTGACCTGTCCTCATTTGAATGCCTTATTCCACGTCTGAAAATCTTTTGTAATTTTCTGCAAATAAAAGCTCAAAATGTTGCCTCGAGTTTATAAAATAAAAATAAATGTTAATTTTACTCAAAGACAAACAAGTGAACCAGAGAAACTGAACTTTGTGTAAAAATGTTTTATTGTTTTATTCTCAGTTTCAGACTTTTTTCATGTTCGACACTTAAAATTAAAAATAGTTTCCGTCATCGTTATAATAATAATATAGCCTATAATACTAAATATATAAATGATATATATAATAATAATAATAATAATAATAATAATAATAATATAATCTTCTTATATTAGTCTTCTCTTTGTGTGACCTTTATTTTGACCTCAGACATTTTGTTTGCTTTGACACACAAAGTGTAACATGGCGTCAGCTCTGCTTTCACTTTCACTTTGTATACATTTATACATATAAATACATATAAACTGAGCACAACCGTTAAAGTTCCTGATTATTCTAATTATTATTCTTTAGTTTCCTTGTGTCTCGTTTCGTTGCCTCTGAAACATATTCATCTTTACTTTATAATAAATATTCTTTATTCTGCTCGTTGTTTGATTCCTGTCCTCTCCTCCCTCAGACTAATAATGATCTGAACATTTCTCTGTCCTCACTGATCATTACCACATATTAGTTACTTCTGTCACTAAAGCGTGTCAGTAAAAGTGAAAGAAAAGTTCAATTCACTCCTTTAAACTTTTTATTAAATGTGTCGGTCGACAAATATTAATTCAGATATTTTAATTGATATATATTTTTTATATTTATATTATATATGTATATATATATATATTATATTTATATTTATATTTATATATAATATATATATATTGTATTTCTTCTCTTCGCACTGCATCTTGTGAATCTGGACAGACATTTTCCGATCGAGACCTTCAAAATAAAAGCCATGATTCCACCAGGAAAACCCTCAACCTCAGGCTTTTATTTTGTAGGTTCCAACACTACTTCCGTCGCCCGGGCGGTAAATGTGTGTAGCTTGATGAAGTTTGTGAAACGAGGAAATTGAGAAACAACGTCGACATCGCTCGTGCTATTTTCACGTGATTTGTCTTTATATTTGTGGTGTACAGTGTACAGAATATTTATACACGTTAGTTACACATTCTGTAATAAACTGCTTCATATATTTACTGCAGTAAAAGTATTAATACTGCAGAGTAAACATTCAACATTTCACTGAAGTAAAAGTACAAAATATCCGCATTCTGCAGAATAATATATATTATTAGATTATGATTATTGATTCACTTTTAATTACTTTATAAAGAGCTGGGAGTTTAATCTATAGTGATTGTATTAATAATCTGTAAAGTAAATCATCAATCAACATTGATGTACGCTCGATGTTTATCTGAAAGTGCTGTGACTAAATTTAAGGAAGTGATTCCATCAGCACTTAATTCAATACCAGGACTCAATATCAATATAACAGAGGACTCCAATGCTAACTTTAGTCCCTCACAAATTAATCATCTTGTTGATAGCGCTGCAGCCTCACTGCGAATAACACTCGACTCTGTCGCTCCTCTAAAGAAGATCATAAAACAGAAAAAGAAAGCTCCGTGGCTTAATTTACAAATCCGCAAACTAAAACAAAAGTCGAGAAATCTTGAAAGTAAATGGCGTTCCACTAAATTGGAAGAATCTCGTTTAGTCTGGTTAGATCATCTTAAAACGTATAAGAAGGCTCTCCGTAATGCCAGAGCAACTTATTACTCTTCCTTAATAGAAGAACATAAGAACAACCCCAGGTTTCTGTTCAGCACTGAGGCTGACAGAGAGCCACAGCTCTACAGAGCCTTCTATTCCTATATCTCTCAGTAGTGACGACTTCATGAGCTTCTTTAACCATAAAATTATAATTATTAGAGACAAAATTAATCTCCTCCTGACCTCAATTGGTAATGACTTAACTTCAACTGTTGGAATTTTAAAAACATCTGTAACTCCTGAAATATATCTAGACTGTTTTACTCCAATCAACCTTAACCAACTAACTTCAACAATCTCATCGTCTAAGCATCAACCTGTCTTTTAGACCCGATTCCAACTAAACTGTTTAAAGAAGTTTTACCCTTAATTAACACCTCGTTATTAAATATGATCAACCTGTCTCTATTATCTGGCTACGTACCAAAATCCTTTAAAGTAGCTGTAATAAAACCACTTCTTAAAAAGCCTGGTCTTGATCCAGAGGTTTTAGCCAACTATAGGCCGATATCTAACCTTCCCTTTCTCGCTAAGATCCTTGAGAAAGCAGTCGCAAAACAGTTGTGTGACTTTTTACACAATAATAGTTTATTTGAGGTTTTTCAATCTGGATTTAGAGTTCATCATAGCACAGAGACGGCACTGGTGAAAGTTACCAATGACCTTCTATTGGCATCAGACAAAGGACTTGTCTCTGTTCTTGTCTTGTTAGACCTCAGTGCTGCTTTCCACACTGTTGATCAGGACATTCTACTACAGAGACTGGAACATTGTGTTGGCATAAAAGGAACCGCACTAAGCTGGTTCAAGTCCTATTTATCTGAGCGATCTCAATTTGTACTTGTTAACGATAAATCCTCCACGACAGCCAAAGTCAGTCTTGGAGTTCCGCAGGGTTCTGTACTTGGACCAATTCTATTCACCTTATATATGCTTCCTTTGGGCAATATTATAAGGAACCACTCTATAAACTTTCATTGTTATGCGGATGATACCCAATTATATCTATCAATTAAACCAGATGAAAACAATCAATTGGCTAAACTTCAAGCATGCCTTAAGGACATAAAAACTTGGATGTCTAGCAACTTTTTGATGTTAAACACAGACAAAACTGAAGTTATTATACTTGGCCCTAAACGCCTCCGAAACGCATTTTCTAATGACATAGAAGCTCTGGATGGCATTAACTTGGCCTCCAGCACCACTGTAAGGAATCTTGGCGTCATCTTTGATCAGGATCTGTCGTTTAACTCCCACATAAAACAAATCTCAAGGACTGCCTTCTTTCATCTACGTAACATTACAAAAATAAGACACATCCTGTCTCAAAATTATGCAGAAAAACAAGTCCATGCATTTGTTACTTCAAGGCTGGATTACTGCAACTCATTGTTATCAGGTTGTCCCAAAAAGTCGCTTAAGACTCTTCAGTTGATCCAAAATGCAGCGGCACGTGTATTGACTAGAACAAGGAAACGGGATCATATTACTCCTGTATTAGCTGCTCTGCACTGGCTCCCGGTAAAATACAGAATAGAATTCAAAATCCTTCTCCTGACTTACAAATCAATTAAAGGTCAGGCTCCAGCATATCTTAAAGATCTCATAGTACCTTATAAACCAACTAGAGCATTACGCTCCCAGACTGCAGGGTTACTTGTGGTTCCTAGAGTCTCTAAGAGTACAATGGGAGCCAGAGCCTTCAGCTATCAAGCTCCTCTCCAGTGGAACCAGCTTCCAGTTTGTGTTCGGGAGGCAGACACACTCTCCACATTTAAGAGTAGGCTAAAGACTTTCCTTTTTGATAAAGCTTATAGTTAGGGCTTGCTCAGGTTTGCCCTGGATCAACCCCTAGTTATGCTGCTATAGGCTTAGACTGCCGGGGGACACCTCCCTGCTCTCTTCCTTCTCTTCCTCTCTCTTCCCCTCCCTCTCTCTTCTTCTCCCTCTCTACCTGTATGCATTTATGTAAATGTATGTTACTAACTCACCATCCGGGGTATCATCCCCGGAGTGTCGGTCTCTCATGTGGCAGGTTGCCACTGATAAAGTTTACGTCAGGATCATGAATCGTGACAGCGCCTTATTGACATTTTCCTGGATTCATCCATACTTTCTATTTCTTTTTTTTCCAACACAACATAATTTCTGTCAAATGTTGTATTTGTACTATGTTGTTTATCCTGTACACACGACATCTATTGCACGTCTGTCCGTCCTGGGAGAGGGATCCCTCCTCAGTTGCTCTCCCTGAGGTTTCTTCCATTTTTTCCCCTTTAATTTTGGGGTTTCTTTTAGGAAGTTTTTCCTTGTGCGATGCAAGGGTCTAAGGACAGAGGATGTCGTAACCTGTACAGTCTGTAAAGCACACTGAGACAAATGTATAATTTGTGATATTGGGCTATACAAATAAATTTGATTTGATTTGATCATATTACAGATATATTACAGATATCATATTACAGATATATTACAGATATCATATTACAGATATATTACAGATATATTACAGATATCATATTACAGATATCATATTACAGATATCATATTACAGATATATTACAGATATATTACAGATATATTACAGATTACAGCCTCTCTGGGAACCATCACCTTATCGTGGTGGAGAGGTTTGTGTGTCCCTATGAACCTGAGAGCTGTGTTGTCTGGAGCCTAGTGCTCCTGGTAGGGTCTCCCAAGGCAAATTGGTCTCAGGCGAGGGGCCAGACAAAGAATGGTTCAAAAAAAGGGAAAGGAAAGGAGAGACCCTGCCCGGAGGAAGCCCAGGGCCCCCGTCTGGAGCCAGGCCCAGAGGGAGGGTCCGACAGCAAGCACCTGGTGGCCGGGTTTGCCACGAGCCCGGTCAGGCACAGCCCGAAGAAGCTACGTGGTGCCTCCCATCCATCCATCCTGTGGGCCCACCACTCATGGGAAAAACCGCTGGGGTCGGGTGCGCTGTCACACGGGTGGCAGTGATGGTCAGGGACCTCGACGGACCAGACCCGGGCAGCAGAGGCTGGCTCTGGGGACGTAGAACGTCACCTCTCTGTGGGGGAAGGAGCCGGAACTAGTGCAGGAGGTGGAGCGCTACGAGTTGGATCTGGTGGGGCTTACCTCTACGCACAGTCTTGGCTCTGGAACCGTACTCCTGGATAAGGGTTGGACTCTATTCTTCTCCGGAGTTGCCCAAGGTGTGAGGTGTCGAGCCGGGGTGGGGATACTCACTACCCCCCGGCTGAGCGCTGCTACATTGGAGTTTACCCCGGTGGACGAGAGGGTCGCCTCCCTACACCTTTGGCTTATGGGGGGGAAAACTCTGACTGTTGTTTGTGCCTATGCCCCAAACCGCAGTTCGGAGTATTTTGCCTTCTTGGAGACCCTGAATGGAGCCCTGCAGGGATCTCCAGTAGGGGACCCCTGCACGCACACGTGGGAAACGATGGAGACACCTGGAGAGGCGTGATTGGGAGGAAGGGCCTCCCTGATCTAAACCCGAACGGTCGTTTGTTGTTGGACTTCTGTGCTAGTCATGGAATGGCCATAACAAACACCATGTTCGAACATAAGGATGCTCATAAGTGCACGTGGTACCAGAGCACCCTAGGCCAAAGGTCAATGATCGATTTTGTAATCGTATCATCTGATCTGAGGCCGCATGTTTTGGACACTCGGGTGAAGAGAGGGGCGGAGCTGTCGACTGATCACCATCTGGTGGTGAGTTGGATCAAGGGGTGGGGGAAGACTCTGGACAGACCTGGTAAACCCAAGCGGGTAGTGCGGGTGAACTGGGAACGTCTGGAGGAAGCCCCTGTCCTGGGGATCTTCAACTCACACCTCCAGGCGGAGCTTTTCAGACATCCCTGTGGAGGTTGGGGCATTGAACCTGAGTGGGCGATGTTCAAAACCTCTATTGCTGAAGCTGCAGTGATGAGCTGTGGTCTCAAGGTCTTAGGTGCCTCAAGGTGCGGTAACCCTCGAACACCATGGTGGAACCCGGTGGTCAGGGAAGCCGTCCGACTGAAGAAGGAGTCCTTCCGGGTTATGTTATCCGGGAGGACTCCGGAAACAGTTGCAGGGTACCAAAGGACTAGAAGGGCTTTGCCTCTGCCGTGTCAGAGGCAAAGCAGCGGGTGTGGGAGAAGTTCGGAAAAGCTATGGAGAAGGACTTTCGGTCGGCACCAAGGTGCTTCTGGAATACCATCCGGCACCTCAGGAGGGGGAAGCGAGGAACCATCCAAGCTGTGTACAGCAAGGGTGGGACCCTGCTGACTTTAACTGAGAAGGTTATCGGCCGGTGGAAGGAGCACTTTGAGGAACTCCTGAATCCGACTAACACGCCCTCTATGGTAGAGGCAGAGCTGGAAGCTGATGGTACCCCACGGTCTTGTTCGCGAGTGAGGGGACGATGGAGCGAGAGATTGGCCGGAGAATCGGAGCAGCGAGGGCGGTACTATGGTCACTTTACTGCACCGTTGTGATAAAAAGAGAGCTGAGCCAGAAGGCAAAGCTTACAATATACCAGTCGATCTTCGTTCCTACCCTCAGGGTGAGAAGCTCAGCCGTCCGTGAGAGACTCGGAATAGAGCCGCCGGTTCGGGCATCTAGTAAGGATGCCACCTGGGCGCCTCCCTAGGGAGGTGTTCCAGGCACGTCCAGCTGGGAGGAGACCCCGGGGAAGACCCATGACTCGGTGGAGAGATTATCTCCTCACTGGCCTGGGAACGCCTCAGGATCCCCCAGTCGGCGCTGGAAGATGTGATCCGGAGAAGCATACCTGTCAACATTGGAGTTTCAAAATAAGGGAAATGTTTTGCCGGTCTCCGCCCATATTTTAACAGCTCTCAGCCACCAATGTAAACGTAAACACATAAGGGACGGGTATACATTCAGGAAATACATGTTTATTTGAAGTATGTATTACTTGTACAGACACGTTTATAAGATGTATGTATTTTATTTGATGAGTTATCATCAATTTATTTGATGATTGATGAGTTGTGTGGCTTTTGTTTCCCCGACAAGGACTTCTTTGCCTCCGAAACAGTTCTTATCACAAATGAAGTCATTGACAGTGTGTGTTTTTGTGCCTCTTGGCGTGCTTGTGCTTGGACGATTTTTCTTGCTGGCGAACATCACTTATTCCGCCGTGTGCGATGCTAACATCTGAATGGCACACTTTACAAAAAGCACGAGTTGTCCCGACTCTGCTTTTAATAAATAAGTGAAGGTCTCCTCACATTTGTTACTTGCATAAAGTTTTAACTTGTTTGGCAGGTACAGCTGCGTCTCCATCTATCTCCCGTTCACTGTGACTCATCCATATGTTTCGTCTTCTTCTGTGTTATTGTTCCTGTTTTTTTCTTCTGTGTTTACTGGCGCATAACGTTTTTCAGCTAAAGTTAAACATAATACTGCCACCTGCTCTATCGGAGGCCACTTTACACTTTTTTTAATAAGCCTATTTTTTTTTTTAAAGGTTAAAAATACGGGATAATTACGGGAAAATATTTAAACGGGAGAAAAACGGGATGGAAGTGAAAATACGGGATAATCCCAGGAAAAACGGGTTGACAGGTATGCGGAGAAGGGAAGAAGGTTCCTTACTGGAGCTGCTGCCCCCGCGACCCGATCCCGGATAAGCGGTGGACGATGGATGGATGGAGTCAAAGAACAAAAGATGCTTTTAATGTGAAGACTTTAGGCCAAAATGAAATTGATAAGCAATAAAATGTAAGAAAATAAAAGATTAGATAATTAAAGGTAAGATGAGAAAATATAATATAAGAATTATTTTTATAAAATGTAAAATAAATAAAATACAAGATAAAATAAAATGTAAGATAATAAACTACGGGGTTAGCATTTAAAATCTCAAAATATAATTTGTAATTTAACTGCAACCTTTGTTTAAAGACGATTAAACCTTTTTCTCCGGGCGGAAACAGCACAGACTTTATATTTCCACGAGTACAATCACAGTGAACACATCTCGAGGAAATTAAACTTTATTCTTTGCAGTAAACATTCATTTTGACCAACAGGAGAAATACATCGAAATTTAACAGTAAATACTTTATTTAAATAGTTTGATCATGAGTTATACTTTAATATCTTCCTTAAAACAACTAAAGGATGAAAAAATAGTTTTTAAAAGAGTTCATTCGTAAACAACGTTGTTCATGTGACAGAAAGACGTCTGGTTTTTCAGAAGACGGTAATCTGCTCCTGCTCCTCCTCCTCCTCGCTCTCAGGCGTCTGCAGAGAAACAACATTTAACCCTTTAAATCTCTTCTGCAAACACACACACTCACTTTTAAAGTCCTTCATAGTTTATTCCAGTTATACCGAGAATAAATAATAAAAACATTTAAACTGGTCATCGACAAACTTTGTTCAATGCAAACAGAAAGTATGTTACACATGTGTATAACATGTGTGTGTGTAACATGTGTGCAACATGTGTGCAACATGTGTGTGTGACATGTGCAAAATATGTGTGTAAAATGTGTGTAACATGTGTGTGTAACATGTGTGTGTAACGTGTGTGTATAACATGTGTGTAACGTGTGTGTACCATGTGTATGACATGTGTTTAACATGTGTGTAAAATGTGTGCAACATGTGTGTAACGTGTGTGTAACATGTGTGTAACGTGTGTGTACCACGTTTATGACATCTGTATAACATGTGTGTAACCTGTGTGTAACATGTGTGTGTAACATGTGTGTGTAATGTGTATGAGTGTACCATGTGTGTAACATGTGTGTGACCCGCTGTGTGTGCTATGTTTACCAGAAACAGCAGTATGTGGTGGATGATGAACTCTCTGGTGAGTCTGATCAGATCCTGGTTCAGAGTCTGAAACAGAGTCGGGACCAGAACCAGCGCCAGGTTCTGAGCGGACATCCTGTTCACCTGAGAGAACATCTGGACCCTGAGGAGCAGACAGGGGGTTCAGGTGAACCGTGTAAACCTTTCACACTTCAACTACATGCAGAGCTTCAAATGACCCTTTAGTTGCGTTCACGTCTGAGAAAGTGAAATCATCCTTTAAACGAGTCAAAGCTCCCGTCAGCTGAACTGCCCCCACCAGACTCTGTCAACTTTCTGAACATTTAAAACGTCATGATGAACATGTGTGTACAGTTCAGTGATATTTTATGTTATCACGTTATTTATTGCTGTAAATAAAAAATTTCAATTTATATGTAACTCTGCTGTGGAATATCAAATCCATGTTTACCTTAAAATCCATCCTTTTCTGTTGAAAAACTAGAAATGTGATCTGTAATATGTGTGTGAGTGTGTGTGTGTGTGTGTGTGTGTGTGTGTGTGTTACATGTAGAAGTGTCCAAACAGTGCGTTCAGTGTGGCTAGGTTGTCGTCAGGAAGTTGCTGCAGCAACCGTCGGTATGCTGAAAACCTGGAGCGTTCATCTGAAATCCCTGAGAGAAAAAGTACACTTAAAAGTACTGCAATATTACTACTGTTACTGTTACTACTGTAGCTCCACCCTCTTGTCCAGATGTGATCACTTCTGGTTCCTAAAACCAAGATGGTGCTTCCCAAAATGCCAAACTTTAGGCTTGAAAACATTCACGATGGCAACGTCTACTTCTTACATATAGGCTTTGGTAGTACTACATGTACTTATACTACAGTGCTGTGTACTAACCTGCGGCGTGTACCCACTGCTGCCGGTCTTTGTCGGGGATCAAACTCTCCTGCTGGCGGACACATTGTTTGAGAGCGGAGCCAGCGTCCAGAACCCCCTGCTCATCACTCTCCAGAGGGGCGGTCCTCGGTGATGTCATCAGAACCTCCACCAATCGGTTGACTTTGGCAGCGAGGCCACAGCGCCGGTACACGCCCTCCACCTTCAGGCCTGATGGAGAAACAGATTGCCCATAATTCTTTGCACATTAGTTTTCTGACTCTTTGCCCCTTTTAATGTTTCTAAATGTACAAATATAACTAAATATACATTTATAAATGTGAACTGCTCCGACCGAAATTTGTGACGTGGGAGATGCAGCGTTCGATGGCCGGCGGGACCGAACCCCTCGAATTCACATCCATCACCGGGTACAGAGACTGACGAGCTGCGCTCTGATTGGCTGCAGGAGGACACTGTGGAGCTGCGCTCTGATTGGTCAAAGCGCTCTGCAGGTGGTTGAACCAAGACTGACAGCTGTGCTGCTCTTCGAACCGCAACGACACTCTCCTGAGAGAAAAACAAGACGTAACCTGTGATGTCACAAATACCTGTGAGGAGCTCAGCCAATCAGAAGCCAGGAAGTATAAAACTCTTAAAACATCCGCAGTAACAGTGAAAATCTGTTTAGCATCAGATTTCAGTTTCACACCTGTCTGCCGTCACCATGGTGATGATGCTTTCACAAGGATCCATTTCTGAAAAAAAGAGTTTTAGTGTCAGATTTCAGTTTTAACTTTTGGTTAAAAATGTGTTGAGTTACACTCGTTTAACCTCGTTAACTCTTGATTTCATGACGCAGGTCTTTCAAGTTATAACTAGAATTACTACCTCGCACCAGCCGGTGAAGTACATCCGAATCACTTCATCATTTTATCCTATTAGACGTTTGTGTGAAATTATCATAATTAGCGTATGAATTCTTGAATTTTGGCCAAAAATGTATGATAATAATATAATAACACACATATTTCTCACCTGTAATGCAAGATATTTTAGTTACCTGTGAGCTTGGTTTCTTTAAAAGAAAAGAACAAAATGTGTAGTTCTTTCCTGACTGAGCTGGAAGATGTTCTCATATTCACAGATTGATTTCAGATAAATATTTATAACATTAAACAGGCTCTGATCCTCTGTATCAACAGCTGTCAAGAGTTGGGTGTCGTCAGCAAAGAGACAAACTCTGAGCAGTGAAGCTTTCTGTCCGAAACGCCCGTATCGAAACTGGAATAAGATTATTTGTGTATTCTGCACCTTCGGCATGGAATATGTTGCAGAAGAACTTAAAACTCAATAACTTAATCTCGTTAAAGGCTAAATCCAAAATGAAAAAATTAGAGACAGATTTCTTAAGATAAGGTATTTAAATATACCTGATTACATATCTATATATGCTGCTAGACAGGTCTCCATTAAAGAAATGGGCATCTCTTGGTTAAATAGGGGTTAAATAAAATGTATAAATAATAGAGGACCCAGAATAGAGCCTTGAGGGACTCCATCCATTAAAAATAATTAAAACATTTTAGAATAATCTTTTATTTTTAATCATTAATCATTTCAATTATAAAAAATAATAATACAAAGAATATATTGTAGAGTTATTCAGTATCTTCAACATGTTCCAGCAGGTGGAGCTAGAGGGGAATAAAAAGACTGTTACCGTGGTGACTGAGAGCGCTCAGATCAATCCTCAGAGTCTGTTGTGTGTGTCTGTGGACGGGATGAACACTGACTCCATCCTCCCACAGCAACAACCACGCGTCAGAGTGACTCGAGGCCCCACCAACTTCAACGGTACCCACTCGACTGACTGCAGAAGCCCCACCCACCTCTGCATAGGACACACCCCCTGGGAGAATCACCTGGAAACATAGGGTTATGTTAATAACTAGAACTCAGGCTATACTAATAACTAGAACTCAGGTTATATTAATAACTAGAACTTGGGTTATATTAATAACTAGAACTCAGGTTATACTAATAAATAGAACTCAGGTTATATTAATAACTGGAACTCAGGTGATATTAATAAGTAGAATTCAGGTTATATTAATAACTAGAACTCAGGTTATACGAATAACTGGAACTCATGTTATATTAATAACTGGAACTCGGGTTATACTAATGACTAGAAATCAGGTTATATTAATAACTAAAACTCAGGTTATATTAATAACTAGAACTTGGGTTATACAAATAAATAGAAATCAGGTTATATTAATAAGTAGAACTCAGGTTATATTAATAACTAGAACTCAGGTTATATTAATAAGTAGAATTCAGGTTATATTAATAACTAGAACTCAGGTTATACTAATAACTAGAACTCAGGTTATATTAATAACTAGAACTCATGTTATATTAATAACTAGAACTCATGTTATATTAATAACTAGAACTCAGGTTATACTAATAATTATAACTCAGGTTATACTAATAACTAGAACTCAGGTTATACTAATAACTAGAACTCAGGTTATACTAATAACTAGAACTCATGTTATATTGATCATTAGAACTCAGGTTATACTAATAACGAGAACTCATGTTATATTAATAACTAGAACTCAGGTTATATTAATAACTAAAACTCAGGTTATATTAATAACTAAAACTCAGGTTATATTAATAACTAATAACTAGAACTCAGGTTATATTAATAACTAGAACTCAGGTTATACTAATAACTATAACTCAGTTTATACTAATAACTAATAACTAGAACTCATGTTATACTAATAACTAGAACTCATGTTATACTAATAACTAGAACTCAGGTTATACTAATAACTAGAATTCAGGTTATATTAATAACTAGAACTCAGGTTATACTAATGACTAGAACTCAAGTTATATTCATAACTAGAACTCGGGTTATACCAATAACTAATAACTAGAACTCAGGTTATATTAATAACTAAAACTCAGGTTATACTAATGACAAGAACTCATGTTATATTCATAACTAGAACTCGGATTATACCAATAACTAATAACTAGAACTCAGGTTATATTAATAACTAAAACTCAGGTTATACTAATGACAAGAACTCATGTTATATTAATAACTAGAACTCGGGTTATATTAATAACTAAAACTCAGGTTATATTCATAACTAGAACTCGGGTTATACCAATAACTAATAACTAGAACTCGGGTTATATTAATAACTGGAACTCATGTTATATTAATAACTGGAACTCGGGTTATACTAATGACTAAAACTCAGGTTATATTAATAACTAGAACTCGGGTTATATTAATAACTAAAACTCAGGTTATATTAATAACTGGAACTCATGTTATATTAATAACTGGAACTCGGGTTATACTAATGACTAAAACTCAGGTTATATTAATAACTAGAACTTGGGGTATACAAATAAATAGAAATCAGGTTATATTAATAAGTAGAACTCAGGTTATATTAATAACTAGAACTCAGGTTATATTAATAAGTAGAATTCAGGTTATATTAATAACTAGAACTCAGGTTATACTAATAACTAGAACTCAGGTTATATTAATAACTAGAACTCATGTTATATTAATAACTAGAACTCATG
Source organism: Cottoperca gobio (assembly GCF_900634415.1). NCBI lineage: Eukaryota > Metazoa > Chordata > Actinopteri > Perciformes > Bovichtidae > Cottoperca > Cottoperca gobio. The sequence continues at coordinate 25,396,409 of NC_041368.1, read as the reverse complement.
TTATATTAATAACTAGAACTCAGGTTATACTAATAATTAGAACTCAGGTTATACTAATAACTAGAACTCAGGTTATATTAATAACTAAAACTCAGGTGATATTAATAACTAATAACTAGAACTCAGGTTATATTAATAACTAGAACTCAGGTGATATTAATAACTAATAACTAGAACTCAGGTTATATTAATAACTAGAACTCAGGTTATACTAATAACTAGAACTCAGGTTATATTAATAACTAGAACTCAGGTTATACTAATAACTATAACTCAGTTTATACTAATAACTAATAACTAGAACTCATGTTATACTAATAACTAGAACTCATGTTATATTAATAACTAAAACTCAGGTTATACTAATAACTAGAACTCAGGTTATATTAATAAGTAGAATTCAGGTTATATTAATAACTAGAACTCAGGTTATATTAATAAGTATAATTCAGGTTATATTAATAACTAAAACTCAGGTTATACTAATAACTAGAACTCAGGTTATATTAATAAGTAGAATTCAGGTTATACTAATGACAAGAACTCATGTTATATTAATAACTAGAACTCGGGTTATACTAATGACTAGAACTCATGTTATATTAACAAGTAAAACTCAGGTTATATTAATAACTAGAACTTAGGTTATATTAATAACTAAAACTCAGGTTATATTAATAACTAAAACTCAGGTTATATTAATAACTAAAACTCAGGTTATACTAATAACTAGAACTCAGGTTATACTAATAACTAGAACTCAGGTTATACTAATAACTAGAACTCATGTTATATTAATAACTATAACTCATGTTATACTAATAACTAGAACTCATGTTATATTAATAACTATAACTCAGGTTATACTAATAATTAGAACTCAGGTTATACTAATAACTAGAACTCATGTTATATTAATAACTAGAACTCAGCTTATACTAATAACTAGAACTCAGGTTATACTAATAACTAGAACTCAGGTTATACTAATAACTAGAACTCATGTTATATTAATAACTATAACTCAGGTTATATTAATAACTAAAACTCAGGTTATATTAATAACTAATAACTAGAACTCATGTTATACTAATAACTAGAACTCAGGTTATATTAATAACTAGAACTCAGGTTATATTAATAACTAAAACTCAGGTGATATTAATAACTAATAACTATAACTCAGGTTATATTAATAACTAGAACTCAGGTTATACTAATAACTATAACTCAGTTTATACTAATAACTAATAACTAGAACTCATGTTATACTAATAACTAGAACTCATGTTATATTAATAACTAAAACTCAGGTTATACTAATAACTAGAACTCAGGTTATATTAATAAGTAGAATTCAGGTTATATTAATAACTAGAACTCAGGTTATATTAATAAGTATAATTCAGGTTATATTAATAACTAAAACTCAGGTTATACTAATAACTAGAACTCAGGTTATATTAATAAGTAGAATTCAGGTTATACTAATGACAAGAACTCATGTTATATTAATAACTAGAACTCGGGTTATATTAATAACTAGAACTCAGGTTATATTAATAAGTAGAATTCAGGTTATATTAATAACTAGAACTCAGGTTATACTAATAACTAGAACTCAGGTTATATTAATAACTATAACTCATGTTATACTAATAACTAGAACTCATGTTATATTAATAACTAGAACTCAGGTTATACTAATAATTAGAACTCAGGTTATACTAATAACTAGAACTCATGTTATACTAATAACTAGAACTCAGGTTATACTAATAACTAGAACTCATGTTATATTAATAACTAAAACTCAGGTTATACTAATAACTAGAACTCAGGTTATATTAATAACTAAAACTCAGGTTATACTAATAACTAGAATTCAGGTTATATTAATAACTAGAACTCAGGTTATACTAATGACTAGAACTCATGTTATATTCATAACTAGAACTCGGGTTATACCAATAACTAATAACTAGAACTCAGGTTATATTAATAACTAAAACTCAGGTTATACTAATGACTAGAACTCATGTTATATTAATAACTAAAACTCAGGTTATATTAATAACTAAAACTCAGGTTATATTAATAATTAAAACTCAGGTTATGCTAATGACTAGAACTCAGGTTATATTAATAACTAGAACTCGGGTTATATTAATAACTAGAACTCAGGTTATATTAATAACTAGAACTCGGGTTATATTAATAACTAGAACTCGGGTTACACTAATAACTAGAACTCAGGTTATATTAATAACTAGAACTCTGGTTATATTAATAACTAGAACTCAGGTTATATTAATAACTAGAACTCGGGTTATATTAATAACTAGAACTCGGGGTACACTAATAACTAGAACTCAGGTTATATTAATAACTAGAACTCAGGTTATATTAATAACTAGAACTCAGCTTATATTAATAACTAGAACTCTGGTATTGTTAATAACTAGAACTAAATACTTCTGCACTTTTAATTTAGTAACATTTTGAACTCCAGACTTTTACTTGTAATGGAGTATTTTTAGACTTTTATTACTACTCTTACCTCAATAATCAATGAAACTGACCGTAACGTATATACTGCATATATATATAATAATGTTATATATAAAACCCTGGTACCTTCAGGATGTGCAGCAGGTGGCTCTGCAGCACCTCCTGGCTGTCAGCAGCACAGATCAGCTGATCGTTCAGAGTCACCATCTCAAACTGATGCGCTGGTCTGCAATCAAACAAGTTATTAAGCAGTTATTCAAGGAAGCTTCAACAAGAAGCTTCTGTTCATTTAAACTGATTCAACTTTTCAACATTCTGCACCACGGATGTAGAGAAGAGAACAAAGAGAATTTCTGAGGCTGCTACAGCTTTTATATATGTAAATGTGTAAATATAGGTACTGATTTTAATATTATTATTATACATATAATTATTATCATTATATTTATATTTATTATTATTATTATTTAAAACATTTATTATCATCTTTTTATTTCAGTGGGTTTTATTTTGTGTCGTAGTACTATCAGCAGTAAAAGTATTAATAGTACTATCAGCAGTAAAAGTATTAATAGTTCTATCAGCAGTAAAAGTATTAATAGTTCTATCAGCAGTAAAAGTATTAATAGTTCTATCAACAGTAAAAGTATTAATCGTACTATCAGCAGTAAAAGTATTAATAGTTCTATCAGCAGTAAAAGTATTAATAGTTCTATCAGCAGTAAAAGTATTAATAGTTCTATCAGCAGTAAAAGTATTAATAGTACTATCAGCAGTAAAAGTATTAATAGTTCTATCAGCAGTAAAAGTATTAATAGTACTATCAGCAGTAAAAGTATTAATAGTTCTATCAGCAGTAAAAGTATTAATAGTACTATCAGCAGTAAAAGTATTAATAGTACTATCAGCAGTATTTACTTGTCTTTGACGAACACCGACAGAACTTCTCGCAGGTCGAGGACGTCACACGCCGCCGAGTCGTTTTCTAACGAGAAGAGAAAACGATCTGCCTCCAGTTTACCGTGAAGCTCCTCCTCTTCCTCACCTGCACACACACACACACACACACACACACTTCATTAACATTACAGCAGTCTGTTGTTTTTATAATATTTGTACTTCTACATGCTCATTATAAATTCATCCAGGTGATTCATCCTACCTGAGGGGGCGGGATCAGCTCTCCGATTGGTTGCCTGAGGCAGATGATGCGGGACTTCTGAATGAAAACAAGGAAACACAGACGTGAATAAAGAACACAGTTAGCTTGCTAGCTAACAGTCCAGGCCCCGAAGAAACGCCGGTGAAGACGATCGTTACGCATTTTTGAGGTTTTCAAATTCTACCTGCGCAGACGGCAGCTGAAGATATTTAAGGTGTGTGTGTGTGTGTGTGTGTGTGTGTTACCTGTGTACTCGTTGAGGCGGAGCAGCTCCGTCTGCAGAGCCTGATTGGCCCTCTCAGCCAACAGGATGGGGGAGGGGCTCTGAGGGTCAGACTGGCACACCTGCACACAGGTAACATCACTCAGACACACAGAAAGTAGTAACACATAAATACTCACGACACACACCTGACAGTAAACAAAGTTTAGAACCATCAGACCTTTGCTCCTGAGCAGATCAGAGACATCGCTTCTTCTACGTCGTCTCCACAAACCACCTGACGCAGCCTCTGAAACACACACACACACACACACACACATGTTGGTTACAGGTGGAAGTCGTACAGTATATGTGTAATTTACACACATGGCAAAACATCAGACTTTAATAAAAATGTTATATATAATAATATATATAATGAATATAGTATTGGTAAGGAGTAGAGACGTGTCCTGACTGTGGATTTGTGTTCCTGTTTTATTTTGTAGAGTTCACCTCCCTTGTGTGATGTCTTGTGTTCACTTCCTGTTTTGTTTTGAAACTCACCTTTCTCTCTCGTTCCAGGTCACTTAACTTCCTGCCGTGTGTGTTTTCCCGCTTCTGTGATCATCTGCCCCACCCCTGATTGTTGTCACCTGTGTCCCCTTACCTCATGTATAAATAGTCCCGTCTCCCCTTGTCTTGTGCCAGTTCTTGTAAATCTAGTCAAGTGTATGGTTGTAGTTAATGGGTAGACTTTGTATTAAAAAGATATTTTGTTTGTACGTCAGACACTTTGTGGAGTCGTGTATTTTGGATCCTATGTTTTTTAATTTCGTGGTCCTTAACATCAACGAACTGGCCAGAATGGATCAAGCCGACTCATTCAAAGCCACCCTGTCTTCGCAGAAGGACCTGCTCCACCAGCATGAGAAACAGCTGGGCTACATCCAGCATTGAGTGCAGGACCTCACCAAGCGTCAGGCGGAAAGCCCTGCTATCGTTCAGGCCATGAACCATGTTGCCTCTCCGTCTCTGTATCTGGCCTCCCCGGAAAGGTTTTCTGGCGAGTCAGGTGATTGTAGAACATTTTTAGTTCAATGCGACTTGCATTTTAAACACAATCCCGTCGCCTTTGGTTCAGATCAAGCTAAAATTGCTTTTATTCTGTCCCACTTAACCGGCAGAGCCGGCGCTTGGACCACCGCCGAATGGTCAAGAGACTCGGAAATTTGATTTAATTTAAAGACACATTAAGTAAAGTTTTTGATCATACGTCCCCGGCAAGAGAAGCATCCCGCATACTCATGCAAATCAAGCAACGCCAGCAGCAAGTAGTCGATTACGCCATTGAGTTCCGTACCATAGTCGCTGATAGTGGTTGGAACTCGCCGGTTTTAGTCGACGCCTTCATGAACGATTTGTCGGTTCCGATCAAAGACTATAGGTGCTCCTGGAGCTACCCGAGGATCTTGAGACCATCATTGCCATGTCGATTCGCGTGGACAGCAGACTGAGGCAGAGGGATAGGGAACGACACAGGCCCGCAATTCGCTCTCCCAGTCACCATGGACATCCTTGCCTTCCAGATCATCAGTCCCTGAGAGACCAGCGTCATCCCAGGCATCGGAGGAACCGATGCAGCTGGGAAGGACCAAGATTCATCCAGAGGAGAGACAACGTCGCCTCCGGGAAGGTTGTTGCTTTTACTGCGGCCAACAAGGACATCTGTCAAAAAAAAGGCTCACCAGCTCGGAGGGGGGGGAGCTCTGATGTGCCAACTCTTCTTCATTCCCTACTCGTTCAATGACTCAGGTAACCCTTTCTGTGAAGAACCAAGTTTATAGTGAGAGGTGCTAGTTGATTCTGGGGCTGATCTAGCCGAACAATGTCAGGTCAAGACTGTTCCTTTGACTAAGCCCATTAAAGCCTTAGATGGTCAATTGTTGTTCATAGTGACCCACTGCACCGAGCCCATACTAGTTGTGGTAAATGATGACCACAATGAATGGATGAAATTCCATTTATTCAATTGAGCACAACACCCGCTGATTTTGGGGTACCCATGGCTAACTAAGCACAATCCCCATATTGACTGCCGCACAGGCAAAATTAAAGGGTGGAGTTTGGAATGTCAATGTTCATGTTTCCCTGCTGTTAAAATCCCTGTCAATGAATCACGTAACAACTCTGTTTACCCAGATTTGGCTAAAGTTCCCTCATGTTACCATGACTTAAAAGAAGTGTTCAATAAAGCTAAAGCTATGTCGCTCCCCATCCCCGTGTTGTTCCCCCCGATTGTCGAGACCCCAGTGACTCCAGCCCGGCCTCCCGAGCAACTTTGCCGGCTTCCAGCCCGATCTTTCCGCCGGCCTCCTGAGTGTCTCCGCCGGCCTCCTGAGCGGCTCCACCCGCTTCCAGCCCAGCCTCCTGAGCGGTTCTACCCGCCGCCAGCCTGGCCTGTCCGCTGGCCTCCCAAGTGGCTTCGCCGGCTTCCAGCCCAGTCTCCAGCCCGGTCTTTCCACTGGCCTACTGAGCCATGTTGGCCCCTGGAACAAGTGAAATTCCAGGATTCTCTAACAATACTCACTAACGAAACAATAACTCCATGAACTCAACTTCCTTTATCACGTCAGACTTCTGTCAGGAAGTTCAACAGCTCAGAGTTCATCTAATATCTGTTTTATAAAAAACATCTTCAAACAAAAACTACATTTTACAAGATTACATTGAACATATCATGATGTTATAATTTACCTTCAACCAGTACAAAGTTTTACTGAGTAGAGCCTGAACGCATTATAATGTAACTCTATGGAACCTCCGTCAGTGTTAGCTGTTAGCTCCATTATTTAGCCAAGCAGGACTGTGCTTATGGCAGCTAACAGCTAACGTTAGCTAGCTCTTCTGCAGATTTCAACACGGAGTTGTTCACAGTGTAGAATTATCTGGAACAAATAGGGAGCTTTTCTATCGTCCCTGGGACAACAGGATGCAGTTAGTCTCGAGCCCTGACGCTTCTACCGGGAACTACGGTACCTATGGCTCTGTAGAAAAATGAGTATCGTCACATTTTAAGAATTTTGGCATCGACTTGGTAGGAAGTCTCAGACATCGTTTCCTCTACAGTGAGGAGTGAATGAGTGTGACTGACCTGGTCCATCAGAGCGAGTGAAGAGGTCAGAGCGTGCACTCGTCTGTAGCGCGCCCTGCTGTATTTGTCCTGGATGAACTTGGACCTCTCCTCATCAGACGATCCGGGACACAGCTGCTCCGCCGCCGGCACCGCTGGAGCCCACACTTGATTGGCCAACCAGTTACCGTAGGTAACAAACAGCTGCAAGAGAAACGGGTTAAAGGTCATGTAAAGGTCACCCTCACCTGTATGGGTAGTTCAGCCCCCCCCCCCCCCCCCCCCCCCCTGTATGAGTGGTTTAGCCCCCCCTCACCTGTATGACTGGTTCAGCCCCCCTCACCTGTATGACTGGTTCATCCCCCCCCTCACCTGTAGGAGTGGTTTAGCCCCCCCTCACCTGTAGGAGTGGTTCAGTCCACACCTTGTTGTCCATCTTCAGACTGCGTACCTTTGACAGGCTGCTGCCAAGAGCTCGATGTTTTCCTGAGAACAGACGCTGTTATCATAACAAAGCTCTGCTAGCAACATTAGCATTCCAAATATCTGTCCTCAAAATTCTAATTTCTCCCATGAATTTCTTCAATTATATACGACGGCAGACTACGGCCACTGTAGGTAGAAAGTCACACATTTCTGTTGTGTATTTCAGATGCTTGGCGTTTATTATGTCTGACATAATCAAGTTTTTTGCTGCACCTGCTACACATAAGGTCTCTCAAACAAACTGGACTTTCACCCAGGAGATCGGAGTTCGTCATTTTAAGTTGCTTAACTACCTTACAACGTTAGTACGTAACCACGCCATGTTAAAAGCCACATATGTAACGTCAAAAAGTTCCGTCTTCTGATTTAATACAGAAAAACATTAACTGAAAACCACGATCTTTGACTAACTTCAATGCATTTCTGTTTCCTAAAACACAGGAATTATGTTAAAGTCGTGCGTTAGTTCGTACCTGCACAGGCCTGACAGATGACCAGCAGCAGGTTGACGGACGCCCACTCAGGGTTGGCAGCGCAGCAGTCACCGCACACTTTGTTGTCGGGGCTTTCCCAGATGCGCAGTGCCACCTGGCTGCTGGACAGAGCGCTGCGAATAGTTGAGGACAGACTGTCCAACCAGACGGACAGATCCTTCGACGAATCAACAGACAGGCTGAAGGAAGGGGGAGGGGCCACGGAGTGACAGGGGGCGGGGCAAAGAGAGAGAAGAAAGATCAAGAACGTTAGGAATCTGGATGCTTTTTCCACATGTTTTTGTGTTTAGGTGACTAAGCTGCAGCGCTCTCTCTCAATTCTCCAATATTGAGAGAGAGCTAAACCAGCTGCAGTTTAATCCTTAATGATCGTCCACTAAAGGTTTGTTTGTGCACTGACAGGTCAGACTGTTATTATGAGTTCTTTGATCTGCTCCTTATCTCACTTACTGCTTATCGAGTCTAAAGTCTCGCTCGAAGAGAAGCCAAAGTTTCGACCTCATCCACATGGTGTAAATCAGATATATATTCAGCCCTGACATGTAAAATATGATAACACAAAGCTGTGTTTTCTGTCCAACATAACAAACTGTGACCACAGCGGCTCCTCTCTCCAACTCTCTCTCACGTTTACACTACAGGTCACATGACTCAACAACACATCAAGGTGAAGAAACATGTTTTATTTCTCTGTCCTAATGAGGACACTTATAAGACCAGTCTGAGCAGCCAGTGCAGAAACATTGTTAGTGGATTACACTGCAATGCTCTCTCTCAATACTGGACAAATCTCAAAAGTTAAGGGACAGCAACAGACAGACCGGTAGTCAGACAGACAGATGCATACTTGAAGCTCTTGTATGGAGTGATGAGGGCAAACGAGTGTTTTCCCGTAGATTTGACCGTGGCCAAGTTCAGGGGGACAGAGAAGGAGGCGACGCCCAGCTGGAAGCCCTCCTTGTTGGGGTAAATCCAGAGGTCATGACCCCAGACGGCGGCGTAGGCGCGGCTCCGGGGGTCCTTGATGGTGATTTGTCCGTGAAGTTCTGGGGGGACGGGACTTGGCTGGCCTCGAGATGCTAGCAGAGACGTGACCCAACCTCCATGAACCTCTGAGAGACAGAAAAAACAGGAAGACTCATCAGATGCTGCAGATACAGTTTCAACCTGGAAACTGGGGGGGGGGATCCATACAGCATAGTATCGCAATATTTTGCAAGCCAAAATTGTGTCGTACACGGACACCAGATATTAATCTTTTATTATGTTAATTATTAATATTGCAAATACAAATTAAACTTTTTTGGTAACAATTGTTTTCTGATGAGGTCCACGGGATTGGCAGGAAGTTGGTAAAAAAAAAAAACAGGACTTAACTTATTAAATAAAACAGATGTTGACAAAGGTAATAAATCACAATATATCGCAATACACGGCATATTGTAAAATGTTTATAATCGCAATAATATATTATCGTGACTATCGTGAGTATTGTGATAATATCGTATCGTAGGGCCTCTGGTGTTTCACCCCCTTACTGGAAACCTTTATTCACTTGACGTCCTGCAAATATTCTGTGTCCTGCTTCCAGCTCATTGTAAACGTATACACCAACGAGCTGCAGCATCAGAGCGCAGCAGGGATCTCACCGTCACTATGAGCCATGAAGTCATAATGCTTCTTCCTGAAGTAAACAGAGAATCGGCCTTTGTCCTGTTTCTTCACGTTAGTGATGCTGGAGACGTGAAAGAGCAATTCGCTGAACCGGTCCTGATCAACAAAACAAACAAACAAACACCCATTACTGTGACACACAGACAGATAGGTGTATAGAGGGACAGACAGATAGAAAGACACTGACTTACTGTGCGTTTTTTCCAAAGAGACATCAGCTGTCCATCCAAAGTCGCCCATAAAACATTGTGTCTGTTGTAGAAAGAGAGAAAACATGTTGTCTCTTATCTGTCTCTCTATCTGTTGATCATCCAGCATCCATCCATCTATCATCCAACCATCATCCATCCATCCAACCATCATCCATCCATTATCCAACATTCATCCATCCATCATCCAACATTCATCCATCCATCATCCAACATCATCCATCCATCATCCAACCATCATCCAACCATCATTCATCGATCATCCAACCATCATCCATCCATCATCCAACATCATCCTTCCATCCTCCATCGATCATCCAACCATCATCCATCCATCCATCATCCAACATCATCCTTCCATCCTCCATCTATCATCCAACCATCATACATCCATCATTCAACCATCATCCATCCATCCATCATCCATCCATCATCCAACCATCATCCATCCATCATTCATCCATCATCCATCCATCATCCAACCATCATCCATCCATCATTCATCCATCATCCAACCATCATCCAACCATCATTCATCCATCATCCAACCATCATCCATCCATCATCCATCCATCATCCAACATCATCTGTCCATTATCCAACATTCATCCATCCATCATTCAACCATCATCCAACCATCATCCAGCCATCATCCAACATCATCCGTCCATCATACATCCATCATTCATCCATCATCCAACCATCATCCATCCATCATTCAACCATCATCCATCCATCATCCAACCATCATCCATTGTATGACCACATGATCCGTCCTGTTCACATCACTCACACTGTCGGGGGTGAATTCACAGAAGGATTTTGTTCCTTTTACTGTTGGTGCACAAACATCGCGCTGACAGCCGCACAGTTAGAGACGTTATTAGCGTGTTTACAGAGTTGGTCACTGAAAGATAAATAAATAAACTTGTTGTTTTTGGAAATACATGAAAAAACAAGCCTCGTTTTCCGAATCCTGGGCTCATAGTTCTCCTTTGGGATGTTAATATGGAAGCGGCTGACTCTCGCCTCTCACAACCGACACGTTAGCAATCAGACAAAGAGAGGGAAACTGCACTCAGCTGCAGCTTTATGAGCGTGTTTGCGTTCTAGATAGATAGATAGATAGATAGATAGATAGATAGATACTTTATTCACAATATCTTTAGTGAACGTGACCTTGAGACGGGCAGATAGCGGCTGCAAGTATTGCACAATTCCTTCTTTGTGAATTCACTCGTATTTACTGATGGACTCAACTTTGTGTTACTATAAACCACCCACAACCAGAGTCTGTAAGGAGACATCAGGAGGATTTTTGAAGGATAATATTAATGATAATTAAGATGATGGTGTTGGTGGTGTTGGTGTTACCTGAAGCCCTTCCAGACATCCAGCCAGCTGGATCGGACCACGGCACTCTGTGGAGTTGAACTCCCACTGCCGCCCTTCTTCCTGGACACTCGAATAGTGGCCGCTCTGCAGGACAAACACACATGAACAGACTGAAGGTTTTTCTCTACATAGACTTCAGGAAATTGAATCTGATGCAGCAGTGTTGAACCGTGAATACATCCTGTGAGAGGAAACAGAAATTCCCTCTAACTTCACTGTAACGTAAGATATGTGTACATATGCAGAGCTCTAGTCCCAGTCCCTTCCCTTGGCCCTCCCCCTAGCTTTGGAGAGCCCTCAGCTAGCATTACATGCTTATTTGCAAGTGTTAATGACTTCATCTGCTAACCGCAGTCAACCATGGAGTGTTTGGTGTGTTCTTGTTTAAATCAGGACTTTGAATGTAACTTTTCACAATAACAGACAGAGAGATGTTGCGTTAGCGTACCTCGGGATCTTCTGTTTCAGAGGCTTTTTCGATTTGCCAGGAGTTTGAGGGGGGGGCGGGGGGGGCCGAGTTGGGATCAGACGACCTGAAGGATTGGACGGGAGGCTGCAGAACACAAACATTAAAGATGCAGTGTAGTAGTAGAAGTAGTTTTTGTAGTACTGTATACATACTTGGTGGTATTTGAAGATGGGTTGGATACAGGATCTCCCTCCATTGGTCCATAGGCACCAGAGGGGGCGTGACTAGCTCCTGCATCTTCCTCTTCATTGGACGAGTCAGTGTCAGCTTCCTCTTGGCTCGCCCAACAAGCCAACATGGTGACGTACGGGGTTTCTTCTTTGATGGTGTGAGGAGACTGTCTTAAAACTATAACTAAAGCAAACGAAGAGGGATCAGACTTGCTGAACGGTGACGACCAGCAGGACACAGGGACTACGTTTATGATATTCCTACTAAGGTGTTTACATGGTTACAATATTCCAAAAATCTTCCCGTTTACATGCAGCCGGCAAAAAATATTACTTTTAAAGCTTTCCAGCCGTGGTTGAATTGTTGGACCATTGGGCCTCAAACTTTAATTCCTTTACCCACCTTCTTGAAAAGGCCAGCATTAAGATATTTGCTCATATCCAAAAACCTGTTGATATCCAAGTCTTTTATAATGTTCAAAAGAAAAAGTGCTACATTCAGAATAAGCATTAATTCTGAATATTCAAACGGAATATGCTGTTTACGTGACCAGGATCAGAGTCACAATATGTCCGTACTCTGGATAATAGTGTCATGTTAGAGTGAGTGAAACAGGTTGGACTCCTTCAGTACCTTCCTCTGCTGGCTCAGCAGCTTCCTCTAGTGGGGGTAATGTGACTCCTGTATTTGGGTCTAAAGTGGACATCACCAGCTGCAACAACGCTCCAACATCTGCACACAGACACAGAGAACTTGGTGCTCAGTCCATCAGGAGCAATTCATTTATTATGTAGGCCGAACCTGAAGTCAGCATCGCCCTGCTTCCCAGGACAAAAAGCCAATGGGATGTTTCCATTTCCAACTACAGCAGGTCACATGACTTCACGTCACCAAGACTAAGCTAAAGGCGGCTAATGTTAGCGTGATGACATTTAACATCCCCGACAACCTCTGTAGTCTCATTAGACACTTGTTAGCAACTGCCTTTTAAGACACGGAAAAGCTTAAAAATTCACTAGAAGGCTATTTACTGACGTATTTGCTGTCGTAGATCAAAACCTGAAAATCTCTTCAGCTTGTGTTGACAAAAGACCTTATTTCAGACATCGAACAAAAACTCATTCAAAACACATTGACTTTGAGGGAACCGGAAGTGCATAAAATGCTGACTCATGTCAGGGTTTAAGACTCATAACGCTGACTCATGTCAGGGTTTTAGGACTCATGATTTATTTTGACTTGATGTACCTGTGTAAGTGGCTTCGATCCTCGGCAGTGAGGGGGGGTGGGGTTTATCAGCTGAGGTGGGTGGGGCTGACGGGGTGGCCGGGGTCGTCATGGAGCTAACAGCAGGGTTAGCCACACTGCTAACAATCCCAGCTAAACTGGGAATGTTAGATAACGAGTTAATGATGCTGTCTAAGCTAACAGTATTAGCAGCAGGTGCAGCTGCAGCGGTGGAGGCTACGGTTGTTGTAGCAGCCGGGTTAGCCACAGTGCTAGCAGTTCCTGCTAAGCTAGGTATGTGGGCGGCAATGCTGTTAGCCATGCTGTCTATGGAGGGCGGGGCCGAGGTGGCCAAGCCTCTGACTGAGGTGGCGAATCCAGCCAATGACGGGATGCTGTTGGCGATGATGTCGGTGACGCCGGCCAGAGTCGGGAACCCACCAGGAACAGCATCTTCACCTGGGGAGGACACAATACATTTACTACTGTAGTAAGTACAATTTTTTAAGTAATATGTTACTTTCTACTGCAATACATCTATGACAGCTTTAGTTACTAAAAAAGCTTTTTCCATGAACAACCTGAAAAGTTTGACCATGAAGGTCTAAACACCAGGAGCGTGACGAGTAAATGACACACAAATGCAAAATATTTGCCTGCAAAGGTTATGTGTCATGGGCTTTTATTGTGAAAGGTAAGAAGGAAGGAGTGGATCTGGTTGAAAGGAGTAATTCAGTTTTCTGTATTGAATCAGACGACTGTGTTGTTGAATCATCGATGCCTTTTTTCGAAAATCAACAGCCTCTTTTCATACAAAAACATTTCATGGTTCCAGCTTCCAGTTCTAGTTTTCAGATCGACTGCTTCACTACTTTTACAAAACAAGATATCAAAGGACTAATGGAGAAACATTGTAAAATTAAAACATTAATAAAAGTCTGAATATTTTCAGAAAGATTATCTAAAAAAACGTCAAATAAAAAATCTGAAAATGTGATACACACGGTTTATATTTAAGCAATAGCTCACGACAGGCCGTGGTATATCACGGCTAAGAACCAATCAGATTGCTTGATTTGACATGTCCGTTTTATAATGTTCTGTATAACTCAGCAGCAGAATCATGTGATCGGAACTTTCTGGGATGGTATCAGCAGTCAGAAGACAAACTGGTTTGAGATAATCACCAGTCTGCTGGCTTCACAAACATCAAACCGGTTCCACTGTTCACACTGAAAGCACATCAGCAGACTAAAGATAAATTGAAGCTGTTTCAGCATCAGAGCTGCGTGTTGACTTCTAACAAGTCAGTCAGCTTTATTATTATTATTATTATTAAATAATAATAATAATAATAATAGTATAATAATAATAAGATTTATTATTAAATACACAGATTGTTTAAAGTGATTCTGACGAATATCGAATTGTTTTTATTGTTTAACTGTTTCACTTCCTACTTACAGACAACGGGCGAACAGAGAGTTTACTCTTCAAACTATTTCACTTTAAAAATAAACACGACTTTACGTTGTGTCAATTAAATTTACACACGACTCTGAATCTTTCGTCCTTCGTTTCAGTTTTCGGGACACGTTTGATTTTCAGTTTTTTGTTGGTGTTTGACCACTCAGAGCCACCGTATACGCAAACATCATCATCCAAGATGGTCAATGTGCTGTAGGCAGCTAAACGTTAGCGTCTTGCTAATGTCATTCATTGTTAGTTTGGAATAGACGTAATGTTAGTAATGTTATCATCCTCACTGCATGACAATAAGCAGACACATCAATATCAGTGAGCAAACGTACGGAACTGGAAAGATTATGGACTTGTTGTGAAAAGGCCTTAAAACTTCAGCTGTTTTCAGAATTTGAAATGTGTGTGTGTGTGTGTGTGTGTGTGTGTGTGTGTGCGCGCGCGTGTGTGTGCGTGTGCATGTGTGTGTGTGTGTGTGTGTGTGTGTGTGCGCGTGTGCGTGTGCGTGTACCTGTGCTCAGGTGAACTCCATTAGAGAGAACTGGTTGTAGACTTTCATCGCTCACATCTCTGCAACACAAAAGTGAGTTTAAATCCAAATAACGTTTAAAGTATGTGTGCAGATTTAAAGGTTTCATACATTTCTACATTAAAAACAAGGATTTTTTTTTTTTTGCAGATGTATATAAAAGAAATAGGCAAAGGTTTGGAGGCTACATGACGGGGTTATGTCACAAAATTACGCTTTCCTGAATCGAGAGTTCATAAATGATGATTGGTGTAAGAACCTGAGTCGCAGCTTGTTTCCTCTGAAAACGCCGCGTCTCTTTGTTATTTTGACCAGTCATCATTTTCTGCTAATAAAAGCTCTAAATGACAATATTTCTATTTTTAATTTGAGAGAAATGTTGTCAGTAGTTAAAACATAATGTTTATTTGATTCAAACACAAACCTATAAAGAGTAAAACCAGAGACACTGATAAAGGTGAGCTCACCTGTCCAGAGAGGAGGCGGAGCTCAGACTGTCCCTCACGTAACGAGCTCGAGGCTTCGGGACGGGAAGTCGAGGAGGATTCATCTGGAGGATATTATTATTATTATTATTATTATTATTATTATTATTATTATTATTATTATTATTATTATTAATAATATTATAATAATACTAAGAGAGACACTGGATCAATCATCATCATCTCCAAGTACAGAATATAAAATATAAGGAAATAAAATATAATTATAAAACATAACAAGCAATCAAGATTTATTTTTAATATATATGTATAAATAAACATGCATTAAATATCTACTGTATATCTATTTATCTATAAATAGTAAGTATAGAACAAATATCGTCCACCGCTTATCCGGGATCGGGTCGCGGGGGCAGCAGCTCTAGTAAGGAACCCCAATCTTCCCTTCTCCGGGCCACATCCTCCAGCTCCGACTGGGGGATCCTGAGGCGTTCCCAGTGAGGAGATATAATCGCTCCACCGAGTCCTGGGTCTTCCCCGGGGTCTCCTCCCAGCTGGACGTGCCTGGAACACCTCCCTAGGGAGGCGCCCAGGTGGCTCCTCAACTGGCTCCTTTCAATGTAAAGGAGCAGCGGCTCTACTCAGAGTCTCTCCTGATGGCTGAGCTTCTCACCCTATCTCTAAGGGAGAAGCCACCCGTCTGAGAAAACATATTTCGGCCGCTTGTATCCGTGATCTCGTTCTTTCGGTCATGACCCAGCCTTCATGACCACAGGTGAGGGTAGGAACGAAGATCGACTGGTAGATCAAGAGCTTTGCCTTCTGGCTCAGCTCTCTTTTCGTCACAATGGTGCGGTAAAGCGACTGTAATACCGCCCCCGCTGCTCCGATTCTCCGGCCAATCTCTCGCTCCATCGTGCCCTCACTCACGAACAAGACCCCGAAGTACTTGAACTCCTTCACTTGGGGTAAGGGCTCATTCCCTACCCCGAGTAGGCAATCCACCGGTTTCCTGCTGATTTTGAGGTGCTGATCCTCATCCCAACCGCTGCACACTCGGCTGCGAACTGATCCAGTGACTATTGAAGGTCACAGACCGATGATGCCATAAGGACCACATCATCTGCAAAGAGCAGCGATGAGATCCTCAGGTCACCGAACTGCAACCCCTCTCCTCCACGACTACGCCTTGATATCCCGTCCATGAAAATCACGAACAGGATAGGTGATAAAGCGCAGCCCTGGCGGAGGCCAACATTCACTGGGAACGAGTTCGACTTACTGCCGAGTATCTGGACACAACTCTCGCTTTGGGCGTACAGGGATTGGATGGCCCTCAGAAGTGGCCCCCTCACCCCATACTCCCGCAGCACCTCCCACAGTATCACCCGGGGAACCCGGTCATACGCCTTCTCCAGATCCACAAAACACATGTAGACCGGATGGGCGTACTCCCAGGCCCCCCTCCAGGATCCTTGCGAGAGTGAAGAGTTGGTCCGTTGTTCCACGACCAGGACAGAATCCGCATTGTTCCTCTTCAATCAGAGGTTCGACTACCGGCCGAACCCTCCTTTCCAGCACCTTGGAGTAGACTTTTCCAGGGAGGCTGAGAAGTGTGATACCCCTGTAGTTGGCACACACTCTCTGGTCCCCCTTTTTGACCAGGGGAACCACCACCCCGGTCCACGTTTGGGTTGGAATATCTATGGAAGTTACTTAAGTACGGAAGTCAGGTGACAAAGTCAACCCCCCGTAAACACATAAATAAGAGACCTCCTCCTGAAGACACGCTATAGTTCATTTTGGACACTGTAAAGAAAATTCTAACAGCAGTTTCTTACCTTGTTGTGAACTCCTCAGTGCCAACAAACGCCAAAGATACCTGCTGCTCAACTGCCTGTACGTTCACCTGTCTGTATGTTCACCTGTCTCAGTAAATATGGCCGTTTTTCTTCTTCAAATGTTCCTGTTTCAGATCTCGTTGCACTAATAAACACTGAACCGTCAAATCTTCTCTCTCCATGTGTGTGTGGCCCTGCATTAAAGGGTTAGTCTGTACCTCCAGAGATCACATGGCGACAACAAGTGCTGTGATTGGTCAGCAAGAACACACCTGAACCAATCAGCTGCCAGGATGTTTGATCAGCTATTTTAACGGCCAACATTTTTACAGTGAAGTCAGAGAAATGTTCAACAGGTTCCACCTGCTGCAGGAATGTAGGTGTGTTACTGTGTGTGTGTGTGTGTGTGTGTGTGTGTGTGTGTGTGTGTGTGTGTGTGTGTGTGTGTGTTTGCGTGTGTATGTGAACATGACATGTTAAAGGCGGTTTTTATTTCTTCCTCTGATAGACTACAGGTGAATAGGGTAAATATTTACTAATAGATATCATCATGAAACTTCCCCACTTCATTACTCACATTGACACAATTATTTTAAATGTACAAGTTTTCTGAAATGTGATGTTTAAATATGTAAATGAGGCATTCTCTTATTAAATTTGTGCTGATTTGCAACATTTCCGAATATAAAAGTGAATCAGACTGCTCCCCCTGCTGGACACACTTCGACATGGCACCATTTATTTTCACAGCACATACAGTTAATGTTTAATGTAACTAAGCATTGTTTCGTATTTATTTATTTCTCTACTCATTTATTAATCCCTGTATTTATTTATAAAAAAACTTATTTCCATATCATAACAAATCAAAACTGAAATATGAATAATATTACTTAAATATTTGTTATTATTATTAATAATAATAAAGTTCTCTATTAAAATGTGTTCGCCTGAGATATTGAAACAAATAAAAAACGAGGCATTTCTTTTTTAAACAAAAAACCCACTTCATTTAGACAGATGGCAATAACAGTTCAAAGTTCTTTACTAACTTTCTGTTCATAAACACACACTGTGCAGGGTTTCATAATATTTGTTGGTTAAAACATTTAAGTATTTACAACCGTGGGATTATTTGACTAATTTCTAGTTTTGGTTAGGGTTAGGGTTAGGGTTAGGGTTAGGGTTAGGGTTAGGGTTAGGTAAGGGGATCACCTGTACGGACTGACAGGTGTCCTCTGTGCTCTCTGCGGCTGGATACTCCGATCTGGCGTGCCTTGCTACACACGCCTGACCGAGGCTGTCTTGCTGACTATCCTGCCTGTTCTCTGTGGCTCAACGCTGTTCCTGTGGTGTATCGCTAACACGGAGGCTGCCCCGTCACTGTGCCCACCGTCTAACCGGCTGACCTGCTGCTGGGCCCGGGTCTCCCCGATTGGGTGTAGCCTGCAGTCTGTGGATACAGCCAACACACTCGACCCCTCTGCCCGGCTGGTTTCGTAGCCTCCTCGACCCCTCCTGATGACCTGGACTATGAAACTGCTGGATCATATAGTTTCTGACCCTCTACACCACCATGGGGATCATCAAATTGTTCATATGGACTGCTCTTTGTTTTGTGTCTACACTATATGTCTGGTTTTGTTTGTCTGTTCTTCCTGTCATTGGTTTTGCTGTTTTTATCTCCTGTATTTTGTAAGGTATCCTTGGGTGTCTTGAAAGACGCCTCCAAATAAAATGTTTTATTATTATTATTATTATGTACACACACATCCATCACAGTGTGTGTCCTGAGAGGATCCTCCTCAGTCTCTCTGAGCTTTACAACATTTTAATTGTTGGTTTCTTTTAGGAAATTGTTCCTTGTGTGGTGCGAGGGTCTGAGGACAGAGGGTCTGAGGACAGAGAGTCTAAGGACAGAGAGTCTGAGGACAGAGGGTCTGAGGACAGAGGGTCTAAGGACAGAGGGTCTAAGGACAGAGGGTGTAAGGACAGAGAGTCTAATGACAGAGGGTCTAAGGACAGAGGGTCTGAGGACAGAGGGTCTAAGGACAGAGTCTGAGGACAGGATCTGAAGACAGAGGGTATAAAGACAGAGGGTCTGAGGACAGAGGGTCTAAGGACAGAGGGTGTAAGGACAGAGGGTCTAAGGACAGAGGGTCTGAGGACAGAGGGTCTAAGGACAGAGGGTCTGAGGACAGAGGGTCTAAGGACAGAGGGTCTGAGGACAGAGGGTCTAAGGACAGAGGGTCTGAGGACAGAGGGTCTAAGGACAGAGGATGTAAGGACAGAAAGTCTGAGGACAGAGGGTCTGAGGACAGAGGGTCTAAGGACAGAGGGTCCAATGACAGAGGGTCTAAGGACAGAGGGTCTATGGACAAAGGGTGTAAGGACAGAGGGTCTGAGGACAGAGGGTCTGAGGACAGGATCTGAAGACAGGGTATAAGAACAGAGGGTCTGAGGACAGAGGGTCTAAGGACAGAGGGTCTATGGACAGAGGGTGTAAGGACAGAGGGTCTGAGGACAGAGGGTCTATGGACAGAGGGTCTGAGGACAGAGGGTCTAAGGACAGAGGGTATAAGGACAGAGGGTCTGAGGACAGAGGGTCTAAGGACAGAGGGTCTGAGGACAGAGGGTCTAAGGACAGAGGGTCTGAGGACAGAGAGGGTCGTATGTAGTCTGTAAACACTGATGTGTAATGTGATGCTGGGCTCTATAAATACATCTGGTTCGATTTGATTTAGTTTTCTTTATGCTTTAATGCTTAAGAAACTTCTGAGCACTTCTCTGTAAAAACAATATTTTAAATTATCTGTAACTCCAGGACAGACTTTATAATGTATCACAGTAATATAAACTTTGTGCTTTCATGTTTTATTAAGAAAGTCTCGTACGGCGCACAGCGGAAGCCTTGTGATCAAAACAGAAAGCTGAAACGAGCTCGCGTCTGATCGGGACCAATGAGCGAGCAGCTGAGTTCTGATGTAACATGTGGACGATGAGAGGAATGAGCTGAAACTTCAGCAATAAGAGCACAGAGGAAACAGAAATGTTATATTTTATTCACTTCAAGTATCCTGAATGACATCACTTCAAACTTGTTTTATACACGCTGACATTTAGTGAATCCTTCTTGTCTGTCTCCAGATGTTCGGACGGAAGACCTTTTCCACCAATGTGTATATATATATATATATATGTATAAGTCTTCCTTATGAGATAACTGGCGGAAATGTGCTTCCAAATGTTTCAGATGAGATTCATCTCCAGGACAGAGGCAGGTCCAGGATGTGGTTAGCCTAGCTTAGCACAAAGACTGCAAACCTGACAATCCATCCTGCAGTCAGCTGGGTTCAGTCAACACAGAACAATAATAACAGTGTTCTAATGAAGCGCGCGCACACACACACACACACACACACGGCAGGAGTTATGTGAAGTATAATAAAACAACCAGCAGCTGTTCTCTAACATCCTCCAGATGCTGCTGTGATAACATCTGTATTGAAGTGAATGAGAACTTCTCTCTATAAACACAACATGTTCAGCTCTCAGCAGGTTCTCATGGGCTTCTTTGCGTGTCAGTCTGAGACAGGATCTTCAAAAATAAATATTCTGTCTTCTCGCCAAGAAGCAACTGCAGTTTGACGATTTTAAACCAAAATACAATTTTTATACGAAATTGTCAATAAATAAAAACAAAAGAAAGAATAATATTTTAGTTTTAGGATTCTCCACAGGTGAGGAGCTCCTCCTTGTTTCAGGCTGGACAGGTGCAGTCGTCACACCTGCGTCATCACAGAGCGTCTCGTGATGTCAGCAGCAGGGGGGGGGGGGGCAACAGTTAGCGTTTGTTTACCCGACCCTTCGTCCCCGGCCCTCGCAACGTCCCGGCATCCTCGGCGAGCGGGGACAACGGGCTCGGCCTCCCCCGTCCCGTTCGCCCAGGGAGAAGGTCGGGCGGGGGGGCCGAGTCGGGAGGCGACGCAGCGGAGGCTGGGGCTGACGGAGGAGAGCGTCTGCTGGCTGCCGCTCAGGAAGGACGAGGTGTTGGAGCCCCGCTGGCTGCGGTAGTTATAGTACGCCTTCCAGCCCTGATGCTTCCTCTTCCACCGGCAGCGAAGGATCCGGATAAACGCCTAAACACAAAAAACTAAACAGGATCAACATGGGACACACAGTCCTCCCGATCTTTGGATCACTCACCCTGGATGATGAAGCAGGGAGAGTGACAGCCCTAATGTGTTTCACATTCAAAGCTTCTATTGCTCTGAAAAACGATCCTTCAGCTCCGGAGTTACAAAAGCTCCAGTTTGTGAGAGCTCTTCACTATTTACAGACATAGTAGTAATGGTATTATTATTATTATTATTATTATTATTATTATTATTATTATTATTATTAGTATTAGTATGAGTAATATTATTACTAACATTAGTAATAACAGTATTATTAATATTAGAAGTATTAATATTAGTAGTAGCAGTATTATTATTATTATTATTATTATTATTATTATTAGTAGTAGTAGTAGTAGTAGTAGTAGTAGTAGTAGTAATAATAATATAACCTGTTTGAACTCTCGGCTGTAGCAGGGGTAGATGATGGGGTTCAAGCAGCTGTTGAAGTATCCCAACCAGAAAATAACTTTAAAGAAAGTTTCAGAAGGACGAAGACTGCTGTTGAAGGAGACTGAACACACACACACACACACACACACACACACACACACACACACACACACACACACACACACACACACACACACACACACACACACACGATAACATGAATATTTGATTTTTAATTTGAATGTAAAGCTGTTTAATGAAACCCAGATTAGCTGCAGGTCATGTTTCTCCACCAGGGGGCAGCATCTTCTTCTGTAGCTTTACCATGTGTTTACACGCAGAACTCTGGACTGTGATTGGCTGAATGGTGTTCAAATACCTAAACATGAAGAAGATAAAGCGACTTGTCGAGAGAGAATGAGACGAAGAAAGCAGAGGAGTATAGACAAGAGAGAGGAGAGAGAACGAGAGAAGAGAGGGAGATGAGAGAGAGAGACGAGAGATAGGGAAGATAGAGAGGAGAGAGGAAGAAGAGTAGAGATAGAGAGGAAGAGACAGAAATGAGCGAGAGAAGAGAGAGAGCTGATCTAAGCTCTAGATAGATCGTCGTTAATGGGTAGAAGATCTGAGGGAGAGAGGGCAGAGAGAGAGTGAATATGAGATAGGAAGATGTCGAGCTCTAGATAGAGAGGGGGAGTCTATAGATCTCTATTGTCTAGTTCGGATATAATAGCTCTGCTTCTCTTATCTATCTCTTCTCTCTTATATTCACTCTAATCATATCTGTATATCTCTCTTTGATCTACCCCTTCTCTGCTATCTCTAATCCTACTGGTATATCACTATCTTCTCTCGATCTCGTCTAGCCCTTATCTATATATCATCTCTCTCTCTCTCTATCTGTCTCTCCCATTTCTCTCTCTCTATGTCTACTCTCCCTTTCTCTATCGATCTGGATCTATTCTATCTCTCTGTCTCATTCTCTATTTCTTCTCTCTAGCTATCTCTCTATCTCTATATCTCTCTCGCAAATAGCACTTCTATTCTCTCTCCCTATATCTGTATCTTTATCTCTATCTATGTATGTCTATGTAGAATCCGCTCTATCCTCTATCTATGGAATAGATCTCTCATAGAGATAGACTCTCTAAGATCTCTAGAGATCTCTCAGATAGGATCGAATATATAGGATCTAAATCTATCTCTCGTCTCTCTCTCATATATCTCTATCTCACTATTCTCTCTCTCTATCTATCTCTCTATTGTCTCTCTCCTCTCTCTCTCTCTGTCTCTCTCTCCTCTCTCTCTCTCCTATCTTGTCTCTCTCTTTGTCTATATACTCTCTCTCTATCTTCTCTCCTCTCTCTCTCTCTCTCTCTCTCTCTCTTTGTATCTCTCCTCTCTCTCTCTCTTCTCTCTCCTCTCTCTCTCTCTTTGTCTCTCTCCTCTCTCTCACCTCTCCCTTCTCTCTCTGTCTCTCTCTCCTCTCTCTCCCCTCTCTCTGTCTCTCCCTTCTCTCTCTCTGTCTCTCTCTCTCTCTTCTCTCTCTCTGTCTCCTCTCTCTTCTCTCTCTCTGTCTCCTCTCCCTTCTCTCTCTCTCTGTCTCTCTTCTCTCTCTCTGTCTCCTCTCCCTTCTCTCTCTCTCTGTCTCTCTTCTCTCTCTCTGTCTCCTCTCCCTTCTCTCTCTCTCTCTCTCTCTCTCTCTCTCTCTCTCTCTCTCTCCCCTCTCCCTTCTCTGTCTCTCTCTCTGTCTGTCTCTCTCCTCTCTCTGTCTCTCTCTCTGTCTCTCTCTGTCTCTCTCCTCCTCTCTATCTGCTCTATCCCTCTCTTGTCTCTCTCTGTCTCTGTCTCTTCTCTCTCTCTCTCTTTTCTCTCTCTGTCTCCCTCCTCTCTCTCCTCTCTCTCTGTAACTCTCTCTCTCCTCTCTCTCTGTCTCTCTCTCCTCTCTCTGTCTCTCTCTCTCTCTCTCTCTTCTCTCGCTCTGTCTCTGTCTCCCTTCTCTCTCTCTGTCTCTCTCTCCTCTCCCTCCTCTCTCTCTCCTCCTCTCTCTCTGTAACTCTCTCTCTCCTCTCTCTCCTCCCCTCCCCTCTCTCTCCCCCCCCCTCTCCATCCCATAGGAGGTGACCTGTAGATGAGGCAGGTGATGTTCAGCATGTCGAGGGTTTTAGAGGATTCGGAGGATTTTGGAGGATCAGGTTTCCGCTGCTCTTCAGATAATACTAGGATTATTTCTCCCTGAGTATGGACTTGTAAGGCCATCCTGCGCTTCAGGCTGCGGTCTGTGCCTATATATGATGAACCTGACCTCGGGTCGGTCGAAACATGTGACACCTTCCCATGATGCTTCACTGCTGTCCTGTAAGACGGAAAAATGCCACGTTCTTGTCACTTTAATAAAACCAGAAGCACCAGATCTGCAGATTTCAGGCTGACTCAGCAAGACGAGTCCCTTTAAACTACATTATTTTAATAGCATGGGAGATGAATGTCCTGTTACTGAACTCTGCTCAGTCATTGTTTTAAATAAAAAAGTCTTGGACATTTTATTACCGAGCCAGTGACATTTATAGGGCGCTGCATGACGTATGCACACGGACTCAGTGAGGCTCAGAGAAGATGACTGAGACTGAAGGTCAACACTTTACTGCTTAAGTTAAGATATCTCAGTCACATTTATTTATGTGATGGCCTCGTGGTCTAGTGGTTCGGCTACCAAACACAGCACCAAAAGGTTGTGAGTGAGTTCACTGTCTGTCTCTGTGGTGAGTTCACTGTCTGTCTCTGTAGTTAGTTCACTGTCTGTCTCTGTGGTGAGTTCACTGTCTGTCTCTGTGGTGAGTTCACTGTCTGTCCCTGTAGTGAGTTCACTGTCTGTCTCTGTAGTTAGTTCACTGTCTGTCTCTGTAATGAGTTCACTGTCTGTCTCTGTAGTTAGTTCACTGTCTGTCTCTGTAGTTAGTTCACTGTCTGTCCCTGTAGTGAGTTCACTGTCTGTCTCTGTGGTGAGTTCACTGTCTGTCTCTGTGGTGAGTTCACTGTCTGTCCCTGTAGTGAGTTCACTGTCTGTCTCTGTAGTTAGTTCACTGTCTGTCTCTGTAGTGAGTTCACTGTCTGTCTCTGTAGTTAGTTCACTGTCTGTCTCTGTAGTTAGTTCACTGTCTGTCTCTGTAGTTAGTTCACTGTCTGTCTCTGTAGTGAGTTCACTGTCTCTGTAGTGAGTTCACTGTCTGTCTCTGTAGTTAGTTCACAGTCTGTCCCTGTAGTGAGTTCACTGTCTGTCTCTGTAGTTAGTTCACAGTCTGTCCCTGTAGTGAGTTCACTGTCTGTCTCTGTAGTTAGTTCACTGTCCCTGTAGTGAGTTCACTGTCTGTCTCTGTAGTTAGTTCACTGTCCCTGTAGTGAGTTCACTGTCTGTCTCTGTAGTGAGTTCACTGTCTGTCTCTGTAGTTAGTTCACTGTCTCTGTAGTGAGTTCACTGTCTGTCTCTGTGGTGAGTTCACTGTCTGTCTCTGTGGTGAGTTCACTGTCTGTCCCTGTAGTGAGTTCACTGTCTGTCTCTGTAGTTAGTTCACTGTCTGTCTCTGTAGTTAGTTCACTGTCTGTCTCTGTGGTGAGTTCACTGTCTGTCTCTGTAGTGAGTTCACTGTCTGTCCCTGTAGTCAGTTCACTGTCTGTCCCTGTAGTGAGTTCACTGTCTGTCCCTGTAGTCAGTTCACTGTCTGTCTCTGTAGTGAGTTCACTGTCTGTCTCTGTAGTTAGTTCACTGTCTGTCTCTGTAGTGAGTTCACTGTCTGTCCCTGTAGTCAGTTCACTGTCTGTCCCTGTAGTGAGTTCACCGTCTGTCTCTGTGGTGAGTTCACTGTCTGTCTCTGTAGTTAGTTCACTGTCTGTCTCTGTAGTTAGTTCACTGTCTGTCTCTGTAGTTAGTTCACTGTCTGTCTCTGTAGTTAGTTCACTGTCTGTCTCTGTAGTGAGTTCACTCTCTGTCTCTGTGGTGAGTTCACTGTCTGTCCCTGTAGTTAGTTCACTGTCTGTCTCTGTGGTGAGTTCACTGTCTGTCTCTGTAGTTAGTTCACTGTCTGTCCCTGTAGTGAGTTCACTCTCTGTGGTGAGTTCACTGTCTGTCTCTGTGGTGAGTTCACTGTCTGTCTCTGTAGTGAGTTCACTGTCTGTCTCTGTAGTGAGTTCACTGTCTGTCTCTGTAGTGAGTTCACTGTCTGTCTCTGTAGTGAGTTCACTGTCTGTCTCTGTGGTGAGTTCACTGTCTGTCCCTGTAGTGAGTTCACTGTCTGTCTCTGTGGTGAGTTCACTGTCTGTCCCTGTAGTTAGTTCACTGTCTGTCTCTGTGGTGAGTTCACTGTCTGTCCCTGTAGTGAGTTCACTGTCTGTCTCTGTAGTGAGTTCACTGTCTGTCCCTGTGGTGAGTTCACTGTCTGTCTCTGTAGTGAGTTCACTGTCTGTCTCTGTAGTGAGTTCACTGTCTGTCTCTGTAGTGAGTTCACTGTCTGTCTCTGTAGTGAGTTCACTGTCTGTCCCTGTGGTGAGTTCACTGTCTGTCTCTGTAGTGAGTTCACTGTCTGTCCCTGTGGTGAGTTCACTGTCTGTCCCTGTAGTTAGTTCACTGTCTGTCCCTGTAGTGAGTTCACTGTCTGTCTCTGTAGTGAGTTCACTGTCTGTCTCTGTAGTTAGTTCACTGTCTATCTCTGTAGTTAGTTCACTGTCTCTGTAGTTAGTTCACTGTCTCTGTAGTTAGTTCACTGTCTGTCTCTGTGGTGAGTTCACTGTCTGTCTCTGTGGTGAGTTCACTGTCTGTCTCTGTAGTTAGTTCACTGTCTCTGTAGTTAGTTCACTGTCTCTGTAGTTAGTTCACTGTCTGTCTCTGTAGTTAGTTCACTGTCTGTTCCTGTAGTGAGTTCACTGTCTGTCTCTGTAGTGATTTCACTGTCTGTCTCTGTAGTTAGTTCACTGCCTGTTCCTGTAGTGAGTTCACTGTCTGTTTCTGTAGTTAGTTCACTGTCTGTCTCTGTAGTGAGTTCACTGTCTGTCTCTGTAGTGAGTTCACTGTCTGTCTCTGTAGTGAGTTCACTGTCTGTCTCTGTAGTGATTTCACTGTCTGTCCCTGTAGTGATTTCACTGTCTGTCTCTGTAGTGAGTTCACTGTCTGTCTCTGTAGTTAGTTCACTGTCTGTCTCTGTAGTTAGTTCACTGTCTGTCCCTGTAGTTAGTTCACTGTCTGTCTCTGTAGTGAGTTCACTGTCTGTCTCTGTAGTTAGTTCACTGTCTGTCCCTGTAGTGATTTCACTGTCTGTCCCTGTGGTGATTTCACTGTCTGTCCCTGTAGTTAGTTCACTGTCTGTCTCTGTAGTGAGTTCACTGTCTGTCTCTGTAGTGAGTTCACTGTCTGTCCCTGTAGTGAGTTCACTGTCTGTCTCTGTAGTTAGTTCACTGTCTGTCTCTGTGGTGAGTTCACTGTCTGTCTCTGTAGTGAGTTCACTGTCTGTCCCTGTAGTGAGTTCACTGTCTGTCTCTGTAGTTAGTTCACTGTCTGTCTCTGTAGTGAGTTCACTGTCTTTCCCTGTAGTGAGTTCACTGTCTGTCTCTGTAGTTAGTTCACTGTCTGTCTCTGTGGTGAGTTCACTGTCTGTCTCTGTAGTTAGTTCACTGTCTGTCCCTGTAGTGAGTTCACTGTCTGTCTCTGTAGTGAGTTCACTGTCTGTCCCTGTAGTGAGTTCACTGTCTGTCTCTGTAGTTAGTTCACTGTCTGTCTCTGTGGTGAGTTCACTGTCTGTCTCTGTAGTGAGTTCACTGTCTGTCTCTGTGGTGAGTTCACTGTCTGTCCCTGTAGTTAGTTCACTGTCTGTCCCTGTAGTGAGTTCGCTGTCTGTCCCTGTAGTGAGTTCACTGTCTGTCTCTGTAGTTAGTTCACTGTCTGTCCCTGTAGTGAGTTCACTGTCTGTCCCTGTAGTGAGTTCACTGTCTGTCTCTGTAGTGAGTTCACTGTCTGTCTCTGTAGTTAGTTCACTGTCTGTCTCTGTGGTGAGTTCACTGTCTGTCTCTGTAGTGAGTTCACTGTCTGTCCCTGTAGTTAGTTCACTGTCTGTCCCTGTAGTGAGTTCACTGTCTGTCTCTGTGGTGAGTTCACTGTCTGTCCCTGTAGTTAGTTCACTGTCTGTCTCTGTGGTGAGTTCACTGTCTGTCCCTGTAGTTAGTTCACTGTCTGTCCCTGTAGTGAGTTCGCTGTCTGTCCCTGTAGTGAGTTCACTGTCTGTCCCTGTAGTGAGTTCACTGTCTGTCCCTGTAGTGAGTTCACTGTCTGTCCCTGTAGTGAGTTCACTGTCTGTCTCTGTAGTTAGTTCACTGTCTGTCCCTGTAGTGAGTTCGCTGTCTGTCCCTGTAGTGAGTTCACTGTCTGTCTCTGTAGTTAGTTCACTGTCTGTCTCTGTAGTGAGTTCACTGTCTGTCTCTGTAGTTAGTTCACTGTCTGTCTCTGTAGTTAGTTCACTGTCTGTCTCTGCAGTTAGTTCACTGTCTGTCTCTGTAGTTAGTTCACTGTCTGTCCCTGTAGTTAGTTCACTGTCTGTCCCTGTAGTGAGTTCACTGTCTGTCTATGTGGTGAGTTCACTGTCTGTCTCTGTAGTGAGTTCACTGTCTGTCCCTGTAGTTAGTTCACTGTCTGTCCCTGTAGTGAGTTCACTGTCTGTCTCTGTGGTGAGTTCACTGTCTGTCCCTGTAGTTAGTTCACTGTCTGTCTCTGTGGTGAGTTCACTGTCTGTCCCTGTAGTTAGTTCACTGTCTGTCCCTGTAGTGAGTTCGCTGTCTGTCCCTGTAGTGAGTTCACTGTCTGTCCCTGTAGTGAGTTCACTGTCTGTCTCTGTAGTTAGTTCACTGTCTGTCCCTGTAGTGAGTTCGCTGTCTGTCCCTGTAGTGAGTTCACTGTCTGTCTCTGTAGTTAGTTCACTGTCTGTCTCTGTAGTGAGTTCACTGTCTGTCTCTGTAGTTAGTTCACTGTCTGTCTCTGTAGTTAGTTCACTGTCTGTCTCTGCAGTTAGTTCACTGTCTGTCTCTGTAGTTAGTTCACTGTCTGTCCCTGTAGTTAGTTCACTGTCTGTCCCTGTAGTGAGTTCGCTGTCTGTCTCTGTAGTGAGTTCACTGAGTCTGGATAAGCGTCTGCTAAATGACTTGTGATGTAAAAAAAGATATCTACCAGCTGAAACACAGAAAATTAAATCATGTTGGACTTCGATCATAAAGGTTAGTATGGATCTGAACAAAGACAGGGGTCCGAAGTCCACAGAGAGACACAAACTGTATTAAAGAGAGACTTCTGGTTTAATCCCTGAAGGACACACAGTTAGTGAGAAAGTGAGAGAGAACGTATCTGGAACCGGACTTTGTTCATGTTTAAATAAAGCTTTGTACTAAATTATTGTTTCACTAATATTCACGTTTTCAACAGTTACATTACGGTGCGTTCAGGCACTACTATGTAAAAAATAGTACTGGTTGAAGGTAAATTATAACGTTATCATGATGTGTTCAATGTAATCTTGTAAAATGTGGTTTCTGTTTTTTATTAGATGAATTCTGAGCTGCTGAACTTCCTGACAGAAGCTCTGAGCAGATTATTAAACATCTTTAAACTTCTAACCCAAAATTTATCTAAATAAAAAACTTACTAACCACTATAGATGACAATGCGAAGCAAAACATTAAATAAAAAACTTACCTGTATGTTCTATTTCTCCACGAACAATAAACAGAAATGCTGTTTATGACCCGTAATACGTTCATAATATCGTCATATTCCGAGTGTTAGTGGAGCATTGGTGTGTTTCTGGTACATCTTGTGTTGAAAGGAATATGTACGAACTGGACTGATCCGCTCTCAGCTGTGAGACTTTCACTTCCTGCTCAGCTTTGCTGCTGACTGGATACTGACGTGAGACATGAGGCCAAATATTTAAAATATGAAACTAAAACAATGTTTGTGAAGCTTTCTCACCATCAGTCACACTTTAAACAGCGTCCAGTTCCTGCTGCGAGCTTTGGTACCGTTCGACAAAACTTTCTTTGATACTCGAAATATAAACATAAACTTTCTTATTTAACATATTAAATGTTGTCTAAATGCTACTGCCAAAGAATGATGATTTAAATCAGTAAATATGTGATTAAAGAAAGTTAAAATTTTATATTAAGTGAAGTTAGCTGATTAAAGTGACGACTTTAAATAAAAATAATCCATCAATAGGTTACTGCATTATTTACTAGATTGTTTTTACTAACTTTGCAAATATACATATATACATTAATTCATAATTCATCTAATGTCTATTTTATATTGCTGTGAAAACATTTGATTTATTCAAGTTTCTCACAATAAACTACATTTTACAAGATTACATTTGAACACATCATGATGACGTTATAATTTACCTTCGACCAGTACTAAGTTTTACTGAATAGAGCCTAAACGCACCTTAATGTAATTCAATGGAACGTGTCCCTGGCCGCTAACAGCTAACTGCTAACTGCTAACTGCTAATGCTAACTGCCAGCGTTTCTTTTCCATTTTCTGTGTTTTTCTGCTGTTTCTCGCTTATTTTCAATTATTAAAGTGCAACATCAATACTTTATATGTACAATCATTTGAATTCCACTATATTCAGTTTTTTTTACTATTTACTTATTTATTCTATCTTTGCTTTCTTTCCTTCCTCTTGCTGTTGCTCTGTAACGCTGCACTATTAAAGGATTATCTTGTGTTCAACTGATAGAGAGTGACTGTGATTTGACTCAGCAACAAAGATGGAGACGTGTTTGAGTTTTTCTGCCTTAATTGAGACAAATGCCCTGAAATGCCACATTGTGCAGCCCGAGTCTTAAACACGAAGCAAAGGTTAGTGTTGATTAGGTGAGCGTACCGATGGGCAGAGCCAGGAAGAAGGGCAGCCAGCAGAGGATGAACATGCCCACCACCACGCCCAGCGTCTTGGCGGCCTTCTTCTCTCGGGAGAACTTGAGCAGTTTGACGGTGAGCGCGCTGCGTCCGGCCGGCGGCGCGGGGCCCAGATCGTGGTTCTGCTGGTTCCTGCAGTGGATCCTCAGCGTGAGCTCCTTGGAGTCCTCCTGACGCTCCTTCATCACACCGGCCTCCAGGTTCTTGGTGGTGCGTTTGGCTACGACGTAGACGCGGAAGTACATGAGGAGGATGACAGCCAGAGGGATGTAGAAGGAACCGAGCGACGAGAAGAGAGCGTAGAACGGCTCCTCGGTGATGAGGCACACTGTGTCGTCCTGCAGGAGCACAGCTTCATATATAATACATACTAACATATTCCTCCAAATAACTTCACATTTACAGGAATTCACCCTGTAATTAGTTAAGGGACTTCACAGGTATTTAGAAAACTCCTGAACAATTCATGACATTTAAGACAGAAGAATGAATCTGAAAAGCTTTCTGATGTTCAGGGTTTAATAAGAAGCTTGAGGTCTTTATAAAACAACTAATTGAATTTACTTCAACAGAAGTTCATGTGATGCTGCTTCATTTCAAAGGTATATCACAGTCATAACTCAATAAATCCTGCACAGACTCTCTGTCTGAAGACGTTTCAGGGATCAACTGACATGTTTCTGTGGTGCATGATGGGTCATTTTCGTACCTGTGATGGCAGCTGCTTCCAGCCAAACAGCGGGCCGATGGAGATGATAATGGAGAGGATCCAGATGCCCAGCATGGCGAAAAGCGCCCGCTTCTCGGTGACGATTGTCGGGTACTGCAGCGGGTAGCGGACGCCAATGTATCGGTCGATGGAGATGACGCACAGAGACATGATGGACGCCGTGCAGCACAGGACGTCCACCGCTGCCCAGATGTCACAGAAGATCCGACCAAACACCCAGTAATCCAGAACCTGCAGGGACAGGAAGCACCTGAAAACACCTAGTAATCCAGAACATGCAGGGACAGGAAGCACCTGAAAACACCCAGTAATCCAGAACATGCAGGGACAGGAAGTACCTGAAAAACGATAATGTTTTCTTTTTTAATCTTATTTTTTTATGTTAAAAAGATGATTTTAGCCATTTTAACTAAATGTTTATTGTTTTTGTCGGTCGCCATCATGCAGACGAGTCAGATCTCAGTTTCCTTCCTGCTGATGCCTCGTATCCACTTCTGTCTTCTTAAAGACTCAGTTTTGTGTTTCGGCAGTTTGTAATAAGACTGTAAATAAAAATAGGACGTAATAATAATAATAATAATAATAATAATAATAATAATAATAATAAATTGAATTAATATTGCACTTTTCGAGACCTCAAAGCCGCTTTACAATAGTAGGGGAAGTGGGGGGAGGGGTTAGGACAAGGGAAGAAAGGGAAAGAGAAAACAAAAATAATAATAATAATAATAATAATAATAATAATAATAATAATAATAATACGGTTCACAGGGGGCAAATGATACTTGAGAAGAGGTGCGTCTTGAGGCGGGACTGAAATATGTAGAGGGACTGAGAGTCACGGATGTCTTGGGGGAGGGGGTTCCAGAGCCTGGGTGCTGTCCTGGAGAAGGCTCTGTCTCCAAAGCTGCGCAGCTTGGATTTGGGGGTGGAAAGGAGACCAGCTGAGGTGGATCTGAGGGACCGTGGGGATTGGTAGGGGGAGATGAGGTCAGTGAGATAGCAGGGGGCTAGGTGGTGGAGGGCTTTGTAAGTGAGGACCAGGAGTTTGTAGCTGATTTGGAGGGAGACAGGTAGCCAGTGGAGTTCTTTGAGGACTGGGTGATGTGGTGCCAAGATTTGGTGTGTGTGAGAGTCGGGCGGCGGAGTTCTGGACCAGTTGGAGTCTGTTGATGGAGCTTGCAGTGATGCCATATAGAAGAGTTACAGTAGTCAAGGCGGGAGGAAATTAAGGCGTGAATCAGTCTTTCAGCTGCTGGGTGGGTGAGAGATGGTCTGATTTTTGCAATATTGCAGAGGTGGAAAAAGGAAATTTTGACAATATGGCGGATATGGGACTCAAGGGAGAGGGTGGGGTCGAAAATCACGCCAAGGTTGCGTGCCTGAGGGGAGGGGAAACAGTGGTGCCGTCAATAATGAGTGTCAGGTTAGAGGTTTTGCTGAGTGTGGATTTGGAGCCGATGAGGAGGAGTTCAGTTTTGTTGCTGTTAAGTTTGAGGAAGTTGTGTTGCATCCAGTTTTTTATTTCTGTGAGACATGATTCGATGTGGAGAGGGGGGGGGGGGTTATGGTTATCAATACCAGGACTCAATATCAATATAATGGAGGACTCCAATGCTAACTTTAGTCCCTCCCAAATGAATCATCTTGTTGATAGCGCTGCAGCCTCACTGCGAATAACACTCGACTCTGTCGCTCCTCTAAAGAAGAAGATCATCAAACAGAAAAAGAAAGCTCCATGGCTTAATTTACAAATCCACAAACTAAAACAAAAGTCGAGAAATCTTGAAAGTAAATGGCGTTCCACTAAATTGGAAGAATCTCGTTTAGTCTGGTTAGATCATCTTAAAACGTATAAGAAGGCTCTCCGTAATGCCATCCATCTATCGTCTACAGCTTATCCGGGATCGGGTCGCGGGGGCAGCAGCTCCAGTACGGAACCCCAATCTTCCCTTCTCCGGGCCACATCCTCCAGCTCCGACTGGGGGATCCTGAGGCATTCCCAGGCCAGTGAGGAGATATAATCTCTCCACCGAGTCCTGGGTCTTCCCCGGGGTCTCCTCCCAGCTGGACGTGCCTGGAACACCTCCTTAGGGAGGCGCCCAGGTGGCTCCTTACTAGATGCCCGAACCACCTCAACTGGCTCCTTTCAACGTAAAGGAGCAGCGGCTCTACTCCGAGTCTCTCATGGATGGCTGAGCTTCTCACCCTATCTCTAAGGGAGACGCCACCCGTCTGAGAAAACCCATTTCGGCCGCTTGTACCCGTGATCTCGTTCTTTCGGTCATGACCCAGCCTTCATGACCATAGGTGAGGGTAGGAACGAAGATCGACCGGTATATTGAGAGCTTCGCCTTCTGGCTCAGCTCTCCTTTCGTCACAACGGTGTGGTAAAGTGACTGTAATACCGCCCCCGCTGCTCCGATTCTCCGGCCAATCTCTCGCTCCATCGTCCCCTCACTCGCGAACAAGACCCCGAGATACTTGAACTCCTTCACTTGGGGTAATGGCTCATTCCCTACCCGGAGTAGGCAATCCACCGGTTTCCTGCTGAGAGCCATGGCCTCAGATTTTGAGGTGCTGATCCTCATCCCAACCGCTGCACACTCGGCTGCGAACCGATCCAGTGACTGTTGAAGGTCACAGACCGATGATGCCATAAGGACCACATCATCTGCAAAGAGCAGCGATGAGATCCTCAGGTCACCGAACTGCAACCCCTCTCCTCCACGACTACGCCTCGATATCCTATCCATGAAAATCACGAACAGGATTGGTGATAAAGCGCAGCCCTGGTGGAGGCCAACATTCACTGGAAACGAGTCCGACTTACTGCCGAGTATCCGGGCACAACTCTCGCTTTGGTCGTACAGGGATTGGATGGCCCTCAAAAGTGACCCCCTCACCCCATACTCCCGCAGCACCTCCCACAGTATCACCCGGGGGACCCGGTCATACGCCTTCTCCAGATCCACAAAACACATGTAGACCGGATGGGCATACTCCCAGGCCCCCTCCAGGATCCTTGCAAGAGTAAAGAGTTGGTCTGTTGTTCCACGACCAGGACGGAATCCGCATTGTTCCTCTTCAATCAGAGGTTCGACTACCGGCCGAACCCTCCTTTCCAGTACCTTGGAGTAGACTTTACCAGGGAGGCTGAGAAGTGTGATACCCCTGTAGTTGGCACACACTCTCTGGTTCCCTTTTTTAAATAGGGGAACCACCACCCCGGTCTGCCAACCCCTAGGCACTGTCCCAGACTTCCACGCAATGTTGACGAGGCGTGTCAACGAAGACAACCCCTCAAAACCCAAAGCCTTCAGCATTTCTGGACGGATCTCATCAACCCCTGCGGCTTTGGCACTGTGGAGTTGTTTGACTACCTCAGTGACTTCCATCAGGGAAATTGACGATGATCCCCCATCAGCTTCCAGCTCTGCCTCTACCATAGAGAGCGTGTTAGTCGGATTCAGGAGTTCCTCAAAGTGCTCCTTCCACCGGCCGATAACCTTCTCAGTTGAAGTCAGCAGGGTCCCACCCTTGCTGTACACAGCTTGGATGGTTCCTCGCTTCCCCCTTCCTAGGTGCCGGATGGTTTTCCAGAAGCACCTTGGTGCCGACCGAAAGTCCTTCTCCATAGCTTCTCCGAACTTCTCCCACACCCGCTGCTTTGCTTCTGACACGGCAGAAGCTGCCGCCCTTCTAGTCCTTCGATACCCTGCAACTGTTTCCGGAGTCCTCCCGGATAACATAACCCGGAAGGACTCCTTCTTCAGTCGGACGGCTTCCCTGACCACCGGGGTCCACCACGGTGTTCAAGGGTTACCGCCCCTTGAGGCACCTAAGACCTTGAGACCACAGCTCATCACCGCAGCTTCAGCAATAGAGGTTTTGAACATCGCCCACTCAGGTTCAATGCCCCCAACCTCCACAGGGAAGGCTGAAAAGCTCCGCCGGAGGTGTGAGTTAAAGATCCCCAGGACAGGGGCTTCCTCCAGACCTTCCCAGTTCGCCCGCACTACCCGTTTGGGTTTACCAGGTCTGTCCAGAGTCTTCCCCCACCCCTTGATCCAACTCACCACCAGATGGTGATCAGTCGACAGCTCCGCCCCTCTCTTCACCCGAGTGTCCAAAACATGCGGCCTCAGATCAGATGATACGATTACAAAATCGATCATTGACCTTTGGCCTAGGGTTCTCTGGTACCACGTGCACTTATGAGCATCCTTATGTTCGAACATGGTGTTTGTTATGGCCATTCCATGACTAGCACAGAAGTCCAACGACAAACGACCGTTCGTGTTTAGATCAGGGAGGCCCTTCCTCCCAATCATGCCTCTCCAGGTGTCTCCATCGTTTCCCACGTGTGCGTTGAAGTCTCCCAGCAAGACTACGGGGTCCCCTACTGGAGCCCCCTGCAGGGCTCCATTCAGGGTCTCCAAGAAGGCCGAATACTCCGAACTGCGGTTTGGGGCATAGGCACAAACAACAGTCAGAGTTTTCCCCCCCATAACCCGAAGGCGTAGGGAGGCGACCCTCTCGTCCACCGGGGTAAACTCCAACGTAGCGGCGCTCAGCCGGGGGCTAGTGAGTATCCCCACCCCGGCCCGACGCCTCACACCTTGGGCAACTCCGGAGAAGAATAGAGTCCAACCCCTATCCAGGAGTACGGTTCCAGAGCCAAGACTGTGCGTGGAGGTAAGCCCCACCAGATCCAACTGGTAGCGATCCACCTCCCGCACTCCGGCTCCTTCCCCCACAGAGAGGTGACGTTCCACGTCCCCAGAGCCAGCCTCTGCTGCCCGGGTCTGGTCCGTCGAGGTCCCTGACCATCACTGCCACTCGTGTGACAGCGCACCCGAACCCAGCGGTTTTTCCCATGAGTGGTGGGCCAACAGGATGGATGGATGGGAGGCACCACGTAGCTTTTTCGGGCTGTGCCCGACCGGGCTCCGTGGCAAACCTGGCCACCAGACGCTCACTGTCGGGCCCTCCCTCTGGGCCTGGCTCCAGACGGGGGCCCCGGGCTTCCTCTGGGCAGGGTCTCTCCTTTCCTTTCCCTTTCTTTCATGAAGTCGTTTTTGAACCATTCTTAGTCTGGCCCCTCGCCTGAGACCAATTTGCCTTGGGAGACCCTACCAGGAGCACTAGGCTCCAGACAACACATCTCTCAGGTTCATAGGGACACACAAACCTCTCCACCACGATAAGGTGATGGTTCCCAGAGAGGTAATCCGTAATGCCAGAGCAGTTTATTACTCTTCCTTAATAGAAGAAAATAAGAACAACCCAGGTTTCTGTTCAGCACTGAGGCTGACAGAGAGTCACAGCTCTACAGAGCCTTCTGTTCCTATATCTCTCAGTAGTGACGACTTCATGAGCTTCTTTAACCATAAAATTATAATTATTAGAGACAAAATTAATCTCCTCCTGACCTCAATCAGTAACGACTTAACTTCAACCTCCGGAACCTTAAAAACATCTGTAACTCCTGAAATATATCTAGACTGTTTTACTCCAATCAACCTTAACCAACTAACTTCAACAATCTCATCGTCTAAGCATCAACCTGTCTTTTAGACCCGATTCAACTAAACTGTTTAAAGAAGTTTTACCCTTAATTAACACCTCGTTATTAAATATGATCAACCTGTCTCTATTATCTGGCTACGTACCAAAATCCTTTAAAGTAGCTGTAATGAAACCACTTCTTAAAAAGCCTAGTCTTGATCCAGAGGTTTTAGCCAACTATAGGCCGATATCTAACCTTCCCTTTCTCGCTAAAATCCTTGAGAAAGCAGTCGCAAAACAGTTGTGTGACTTTTTACATAATAATAGTTTATTTGAGGTTTTTCAATCTGGATTTAGAGTTCATCATAGCACAGAGACGGCACTGGTGAAAGTTACCAATGACCTTCTAATGGCATCAGACAAAGGACTTGTCTCTGTTCTTGTCTTGTTAGACCTCAGTGCTGCTTTCCACACTGTTGATCAGGACATTCTACTACAGAGACTGGAACATTGTGTTGGCATAAAAGGAACCGCACTAAGCTGGTTCAAGTCCTATTTATCTGAGCGATCTCAATTTGTACGTGTTAACGATAAATCCTCCATGACAGCCAAAGTCAGTCTTGGAGTTCTGCCAGGGTTCTGTACTTGGACCGATTCTATTCACCTTATATATGCTTCCTTTGGGCAATATTATAAGGAACCACTCTATAAACTTTCATTGTTATGCGGATGATACCCAATTCTATCTATCAATTAAACCAGATGAAACCAATCAATTGGCTAAACTTCAAGCCTTAAGGACATAAAAACTTGGATGTCTCGCAACTTTTTGATGTTAAACACAGACAAAACTGAAGTTATTATACTTGGCCCTAAACGCCTCCGAAACGCATTTTCTAATGACATAGAGGCTCTGGATGGCATTAACTTGGCCTCCAGCACCACTGTAAGGAATCTTGGCGTCATCTTTGATCAAGATCTGTCTTTTAACTCCCACATAAAACAAATCTCAAGGACTGCCTTCTTTCATCTACGTAACATTGCAAACATAACATCCTGTCTCAAAATGATGCAGAAAAACTAGTCCATGCATTTGTTACTTCAAGGCTGGATTACTGCAACTCATTGTTATTAGGTTGTCCCAAAAAGTCGCTTAAGACTCCTCAGTTGATCCAAAATGCAGTGGCACGTGTATTGACAAGAACAAGGAAACGGGATCATATTACTCCTGTATTAGCTGCTCTGCACTGGCTCCCGGTAAAATACAGAATAGAATTCAAAATCCTTCTCCTGACTTACAAATCAATTAATGGTCAGGCTCCAGCATATCTTAAAGATCT
>NC_041368.1:25347870-25352870 GCF_900634415.1 Cottoperca gobio | reverse complement strand
CTTTATGTATGACTTAATATATTACTTGTTTACACTCATTTACTTCTCCAAACATTAAGAACAAAGATATTCAGTTTAATGTGATATAAAACAGAAAGTCTGGTACAGAACATATTCATCATGTTTGCCTGAGAAATGACTCTGAACATTAACTGCACTCCTGTTGTGCTTTATTAACTATGATCAACAACCTTCAGCAGATGACAATATAAACTGTGTATTTTTAAAGAAAATGAGGATCTTTGTTTGTAGTGATGTTATAAACTTATTTAAGATTTATCTTTTTCATCCCTGCTTATTTTATTTATTCAACTGATTTTTATTTATTGATTGTTAACATTTTATTGTAATTTGTAGTCTTGCAAAATTGTATTTATTTGATTTACTCATTTATTTATTTGTATCTTTCATGTGAAACACTTTGCTGCATATTTCTTTAAATAAATACATTTAAAATGTCACCACCAGTGATTCATTGTAATAACTATTATTTATGTTTTTTAACATTTTATTTCTGTCATTTAGAAATATATATAAATGTATATATATATATATATAATATAATATAATGTAATATATATATTATATTATAGTTGGTGTCTGACCTCCAGCGTGGCGGACACCGGCAGCACGGTGGTGCCCAGCAGCAGGTCCGCGATGGCCAGGTTGATGATGAAGTAGTTGGTCGGGATCCGCAGGTGTCGGTTACAAACCACCGACAGGATGACCAGGATGTTGCCGACGATGGCGAACATGATGAAGAAGGCGAGGACGGTGCCTACTGGCACCGCCCGGCGCAGGTCCAGCGGGGCGGCGGCGGAGCGGTCGGAGGAGAAGTTGACGCCCGGTGGCGGCGCCTCAGTCCCGGCGTGCAGATCCGCGGAGGAGCCGTTAGCCCACAGACTCATGGTGGCTTTACACTAAAGACTCCAATATTTATGAAACACGAACTCACTTTGACTGATTTGGCTCAACCACTGCAGGTTCTCTTCAACACTGCGAGTATTTATGGGTAAACCCCCCCTCCCCCACGCAGGTGGAGGTGTCCGGCGGTCCGTCTGACAGCCCGCTGCCGGCCGGAGCAGCTGCTGCTTGGGGGAAGAGCTGCTGCAGGATCACAGATCCGTGTCCTTTTATGGTGCACGTGCTTAATGTGGGAAAGTTTCAGAAGGGAGGAGAAAAAAGAAAAGAGACAGAGGACATGT
This sequence comes from Cottoperca gobio, assembly GCF_900634415.1. Classification (NCBI taxonomy): domain Eukaryota; kingdom Metazoa; phylum Chordata; class Actinopteri; order Perciformes; family Bovichtidae; genus Cottoperca; species Cottoperca gobio. The sequence continues at coordinate 25,351,665 of NC_041368.1, read as the reverse complement.
TTCTCTCACGGAGACATCCTCTGGTTAATGCTGAAGCACGTAGGTACGTGGCCCTGAGAGGCCAAAAACATTGAGTGAAAAACATTTTTTTTAAATCACTTGTGTCCTTTGCACCAAAACACATGTTCTGAACCAAGAACAGTTGAACAATCTGGAGTTTGTGGTGCAGCAACAGTGCATCATGGGAGTTAGACCTGTTGGTTTAATGGTAAAATGTTAGAAATGCCAAAACTTGAAATATTGCAAACAAGTCGGAAAACCTAAATTATGGCAAGAAGTTTTAAAGGGAAAAGTATTTCACATTTCTCTGGTTTTGAAAAGAATGGAAACGGCGGGAAAGAAAAATCTTTAAAAAATTGCTCAAAAGTTCAAATGAATATTTAACAAAGCGCTCATGTTTAATGTTACATATATCTTTACGTGACCTAAATTACGTAAAAAACATACTTATTTGAACTAACCCACAAGGTTTTCCTAACTCACTTCACAACGTTAACCACATGTTTAAAGCTGCGAGCGCTTCACATCGTGCGTCTGGTGCTCTCTTACGGTCCGATTATCACACACCACAAAAACAACACGGAAAATACAGAAACAAATCAAATGTATTAATGTGTGTAATGTGTTGCACCTCTGGGCCACCGTACAATGCTTACAATTAAAAACTTATATATTTAGACTAGAAAAGCCTCTTTGTTATCTACTGCGTGCTGCTGTGTCTCTGCACAGACTGCAGGAACGAGTCCGGTGAGACGTCTGGAAGAAGATCTGTGTTAAAGGTGCACGTCCCCTTTAAACTTACTTCAGTTACTACCTGAAGAATACGTTATTTTCTCTCCTGCTTCCACAAAGAATCAGAAATGTAGAAAGGTCTTGATGAGGTGAAGTCACACACACACACACACACACACACACACACACACACACACACACACACAGTCTAATTAAAAGTATTGTGCAGAATAATAAATGTTATATTATTGTAATATACATTATTAATGAATTCCTCACTTTATTGTTGGTGCAGCAGCAGGTGAAGGTGGTGCAGCAGCAGGTGAAGGTGGATAGCAGGTGAAGGTGGTGCAGCAGCAGGTGAAGGTGGTGCAGCAGGTGAAGGTGGTGCAGCAGCAGGTGAAGGAGGACAGCAGGTGAAGGTGGTGCAGCAGCAGGTGAAGGTGGATAGCAGGTGAAGGTGGTGCAGCAGGTGAAGGTGGTGCAGCAGGTGAAGGTGGTGCAGCAGCAGGTGAAGGTGGTGCAGCAGCAGGTGAAGGTGGTGCAGCAGCAGGTGAAGGTGGATAGCAGGTGAATGTGGTGCAGCAGCAGGTGAAGGTGGTGCAGCAGGTGAAGGTGGTGCAGCAGCATGTGAAGGAGGACAGCAGGTGAAGGTGGTGCAGCAGCAGGTGAAGGTGGATAGCAGGTGAAGGTGGTGCAGCAGCAGGTGAAGGTGGTGCAGCAGGTGAAGGTGGTGCAGCAGCAGGTGAAGGAGGACAGCAGGTGAAGGTGGTGCAGCAGCAGGTGAAGGTGGTGCAGCAGCAGGTGAAGGTGGTGCAGCAGCAGGTGAAGGAGGACAGCAGGTGAAGGTGGTGCAGCAGCAGGTGAAGGTGGATAGCAGGTGAAGGTTGTACAGCAGCAGGTGAAGGAGGACAGCAGGTGAAGGTGGTACAGCAGCAGGTGAAGGTGGATAGCAGGTGAAGGTGGATAGCAGGTGAAGGTGGTGCAGCAGCAGGTGAAGGTGGATAGCAGGTGAAGGTGGTACAGCAGCAGGTGAAGGAGGACAGCAGGTGAAGGTGGTACAGCATCATGGTGAAGGTGGATAGCAGGTGAAGGTGGATAGCAGGTGAAGGTGGTGCAGCAGCAGGTGAAGGTGGATAGCAGGTGAAAGTGGTGCAGCAGCAGGTGAAGGTGGATAGCAGGTGAAGGTGGTGCAGCAGGTGAAGGTGGTGCAGCAGCAGGTGAAGGTGGTGCAGCAGGTGAAGGTGGTGCAGCAGCAGGTGAAGGAGGACAGCAGGTGAAGGTGGTGCAGCAGCAGGTGAAGGTGGACAGCAGGTGAAGGTGGTGCAGCAGCAGGTGAAGGTGGATAGCAGGTGAAGGTGGTGCAGCAGCAGGTGAAGGTGGTGCAGCAGGTGAAGGTGGTGCAGCAGCAGGTGAATGTGGTGCAGCAGCAGGTGAAGGTGGATAGCAGGTGAAGGTGGTGCAGCAGCAGGTGAAGGTGGTGCAGCAGGTGAAGGTGGTGCAGCAGCAGGTGAAGGAGGACAGCAGGTGAAGGTGGTGCAGCAGCAGGTGAAGGTGGTGCAGCAGCAGGTGAAGGTGGATAGCAGGTGAAGGTGGTGCAGCAGGTGAAGGTGGTGCAGCAGCAGGTAAAGGTGGTGCAGCAGCAGGTGAAGGTGGTGCAGCAGCAGGTGAAGGAGGACAGCAGGTGAAGGTGGTGCAGCAGGTGAAGGTGGTGCAGCAGCAGGTGAAGGAGGACAGCAGGTGAAGGTGGTGCAGCAGCAGGTGAAGGTGGATAGCAGGTGAAGGTGGTGCAGCAGCAGGTGAAGGTGGTGCAGCAGGTGAAGGTGGTGCAGCAGCAGGTGAAGGTGGATAGCAGGTGAAGGTGGTGCAGCAGGTGAAGGTGGTGCAGCAGCAGGTAAAGGTGGTGCAGCAGCAGGTGAAGGTGGTGCAGCAGGTGAAGGTGGTGCAGCAGCAGGTGAAGGTGGATAGCAGGTGAAGGTGGTGCAGCAGGTGAAGGTGGTGCAGCAGCAGGTAAAGGTGGTGCAGCAGCAGGTGAAGGTGGTGCAGCAGCAGGTGAAGGAGGACAGCAGGTGAAGGTGGTGCAGCAGGTGAAGGTGGTGCAGCAGCAGGTGAAGGAGGACAGCAGGTGAAGGTGGTGCAGCAGCAGGTGAAGGTGGATAGCAGGTGAAGGTGGTGCAGCAGCAGGTGAAGGTGGTGCAGCAGGTGAAGGTGGTGCAGCAGCAGGTGAAGGTGGATAGCAGGTGAAGGTGGTGCAGCAGGTGAAGGTGGTGCAGCAGCAGGTAAAGGTGGTGCAGCAGCAGGTGAAGGTGGTGCAGCAGCAGGTGAAGGAGGACAGCAGGTGAAGGTGGTGCAGCAGCAGGTGAAGGTGGATAGCAGGTGAAGGTGGTGCAGCAGCAGGTGAAGGTGGTACAGCAGCAGGTGAAGGGGGACAGCAGGTGAAGGTGGTGCAGCAGCAGGTGAAGGTGAACAGCAGGTGAAGGTGGATAGCAGGTGAAGGTGGTGCAGCAGCAGGTGAAGGTGAACAGCAGGTGAAGGTGGTGCAGCAGCAGGTGAAGGAGGACAGCAGGTGAAGGTGGTGCAGCAGCAGGTGAAGGTGGATAGCAGGTGAAGGTGGTGCAGCAGCAGGTGAAGGTGGTGCAGCAGCAGGTGAAGGTGGTGCAGCAGCAGGTGAAGGTGGATAGCAGGTGAAGGTGGTGCAGCAGCAGGTGAAGGTGGTGCAGCAGCAGGTGAAGGTGGTGCAGCAGGTAGCCTGTTAAAGGTGTGTGCAGTGAATAATGAAGTCGCTGTAACGACTTTCCAGTTCACTGCACTCTGAACCAAAAGTGATGACACTCACCAAACACTGCATCACCAAATGTGGAATAATCCGCCGCTGAAAATAGTCCCAAATACATATATATGTATATATTTATATATATTTAGATATATATATATGTATATATTTATATATATATATATATACATATATATAAATATATATATGTATATGTATATATTTAGATATATATATAAATACATATATATATACATATATATATAAATATATATATATTTATATATATA
>NC_041368.1:25315370-25342870 GCF_900634415.1 Cottoperca gobio | reverse complement strand
ATCTTCTTACCGTTGCATTTGTTTAACACTCCTTAATAAAATGTCTTTGTTTGCTCCCTGGGTACATGGTGTATCAGGGCAATTGAAGGTAAAAACAACAAAACATTTGTTTAATAATATAGTATTTATTATTATTTTGAAATTTATTATGTAACGTCAATGGATAACGTCTGGATAATAGATAGGGGGGCGCTGGCCCAAAAAAGGTTGAGAACCACTGCTTTAGAGTCTGCCGACAGCCAGATGCATGATGGGAGCTCATGTCCTCCACAGTGGAAACACTGCGGGGTCAAAGGTCAGTTGTTTTTGGCCTCTCTTCTTCTCTGATATGAAATCGTGCCACATTCTTCTCTAATCACATTCCTCCTGCTGGAAATATAAACATATCGTATATTTATAGAAATATTAAATCATGATCGTAAAGACGATCTTTATTATGAGAACAAACTTCATCTTCCTTCTGCGTCTTCATGATTAAGTTATTAAAGAGTAATAAATAAATATATATATTTTAAACCTTTAAAGTCTTGAACGTATCTGCATCAATACATTTCAACAACAAAGGGCATTCAAAACAAAACTAAAGTATTAAATGAGAACAAAGGAAATAATAGAAATAAGATGTGAAACTGTGACTCACATGTCACCTTATCTTTGCAGACTTCAGGTCTGTTTGTTCAGTTTGTGTCCTAATAATATCAGGATGGAAACAGGAAGTAACTTCAGTGACTCGTCTGTCTGTCTGTCTGTCTGCCTTTAGTAACTCGACAACATGCTGCTTCTTCACGGCTTCACCTGCGTCTGCGTCCTCACAGGTGCGTCTGAAGCTTTACCTGCTCACACAACATTATAACTTCATCAAGGATTTATTTATTCTTTTATTGATGTTTTTTCTGTTAGTCTTTAATATATTGTTAAACTTTGAACTAAAAGCAGAAGTGAAATAAAGTCTGTGAGACCTGTTGAATAAGATATATATATATGTATATATTATACCCAGTTTAAAGAGATGAGCATTTTATACTTTAATGTTGTAATGCAAACATAATTCATTCACAAACAAAGTCCATGATGATGATTTATCAATAATATTAATTTAATATTAATTTATATTATTATTTTACTATAATAAATGTTATTACTAGAATAATGATCATTATTGCACATGATTACATTTAATTATTGCACTAGAATATATATAATTATTAAGTCTCAAGATCTCCCGGACTTTTATTGTGAAAGTCTGCCGTCAGTGTCTCGAGATCCCTGCAGCTCCTCTCACGACCAGCAGGGGCTGCTGGCGCTCGCGCTCTATACTTCCTGTTTGTGTTTCAGCGGCAGTCGACGTGTCAGCGGCGGCGGTTACCACGGAGACGGTGGTGGGCGTGGCCGGGAGGAGGGTGACGCTGCCGTGCCGCCTGGGGATGGAGGTGTGCTGGGGGAGAGGAGAGCCCTCCCTGTTCACCTGCCACAACACGGTGATCGATAGCGCCGGTGTCTACGTCATATACAGGAAGTCCTACAGGTAGAATCAGAACCATTTTTAATGTAGGGTTCCACCTACAAGGAACTTACTCTGTAACGTTGGTGCATAAATATAAAACATTTACAATTAACAATATCTACAAAATATAAACAGTAGGGGTAATGTACAACACACAACACAAGGACAGCCGGCTGAGCAGTACTTAATGTAACGTGTACAGGGGGGGGCAGACAGGGTCAGTGGGGGTCTCTGGCCTTGTTGATCAGAGACTGTAGAGGGGAAGAAGCTGTTCATATGACGTGAGGTTCTGGTCCTGATGGACCGCAGCCTCCTGGATGGGAGTGACTGAAAAAGTCTTTGTCCAGGGTGGGAGGGGTCAGCTGCAATCTTACCTGCGCTTCCAGATCCTGGAGGCGTGCAAGTCCTGGATATGTATCTGTATTATATTTATTGTTGTTATTATATGTATCTGTATTGTTATTATTATTATATGTATTATTATATGTATCTGTATTATTATATTTACTATTGTAATTATTATATTTATTATTGTTATTATATGTATCTGTATTATTATATTTATTATTGTTATTATTATATTTATTATTGTTATTATATGTATCCGTATTATTATATTTATTATTGTTATTATTATATGTATCTGTATTATTATATTTATTATTGTTATTATTATATGTATCTGTATTATTATATTTATTATTGTTATTATATGTATCTGTATTGTTATTATTATATGTATCTGTATTACTATATTTATTATTGTTATTATTATATGTATCTGTATTACTATATTTATTATTGTTATTATATGTATCTGTATTATTATTATTATTATATTTATTATTGTTATTATTATATGTATCTGTATTACTATATTTATTATTGTTATATGTATCTGTATTATTATTATTATTATTATTATATTTATTATTATATGTATCTGTATTATTATATTTACTATTGTAATTATTATATTTATTATTGTTATTATATATATCTGTATTATATTTATTATTGTTATTATATGTATCTATATTACTATATTTATTATTGTTATTGTTATTATTATTATATGTATCTGTATTATATTTATATTTATTATTGTTATTATATGTATCTGTATTATTATATTTACTATTGTAATTATTATATGTATTATTATATGTATCTGTATTGTTATTATTATATGTATTATTATTATTATTATTATTATATTTATTATTGTTATTATTATATGTATCTGTATTATTATATTTATTATTGTAATTATTATATCTATCCTTATTATATGTATTATTATTGTTATTATATGTATCTGTATTATATTTATTATTGTTATTATATGTATCTGTATTATATTGTTATTATATGTATCTGTATTATATTTATTATTGTTATTATATGTATCTGTATTATATTTATTGTTGTTATTATATGTATCTGTATTGTTATTATTATTATATTTATTATCATATATATCTGTATTATTATATTTACTATTGTAATTATTATATGTATTATTATATGTATCTGTATTGTTATTATTATATGTATTATTATATTTATTATTGTAATTATTATATCTATCCTTATTATATGTATTATTATTGTTATTATATGTATCTGTATTATATTTATTATTGTTATTATATGTATCTGTATTATATTTATTATTGTTATTATATGTATCTGTATTATATTGTTATTATATGTATCTGTATTATATTTATTATTGTTATTATATGTATCTGTATTATATTTATTGTTGTTATTATATGTATCTGTATTGTTATTATTATTATATTTATTATCATATATATCTGTATTATTATATTTACTATTGTAATTATTATATTTATTATTGTTATTATATGTATCTGTATTATTATATTTATTATTGTTATTATATTTATCTGTATTGTTATTATTATTATATGTATCTGTATTACTATATTTATTATTGTTATTATATGTATCTGTATTGTTATTATTATTATATTTATTATTATATGTATCTGTATTATTATATTTACTATTGTAATTATTATATTTATTATTGGTATTATATGTATCCGTATTATTATTGTTATTATATGTATCTATATTACTATATTTATTATTGTTATTATTATATGTATCTGTATTACTATATTTATTATTGTTATTATATGTATCTGTATTATTGTTATTATATGTATCTGTATTACTATATTTATTATTGTTATTATATGTATCTGTATTGTTATTATTATTATATTTATTATTATATGTATCTGTATTATTACATTTACTATTATTATTATATTTATTGTTGTTATTATATTTATTATTGTTATTATTATATTTATTATTGTTATTATTGTTATTATATTTATTATTGTTATTAATATATTTATTATAGAAAACTATAGACTGGGTAAGAAAACAGGTAAATTGCATTATATTAAAATAAAGCATGTAACTTCTTCACTATCCATGAACACATTTTAGGGGTATTAAAGCTCTTTAACCTCTCTGGGAACCATCACCTTATCGTGGTGGAGAGGTTTGTGTGTCTCGATGAACCTGAGAGCTGTGTTGTTTGGAGCCTAGTGCTCCTGGTAGGGTCTCCCAAGGCAAATTGGTCTCAGGTGAGGGGCCAGACTAAGAATGGTTCAAAAACGACTTCATGAAAGAAAGGGAAAGGAAAGGAGAGACCCTGCCCGGAGGAAGCCCGGGGCCCCCGTCTGGAGCCAGGCCCAGAGGGAGGGCCCGACAGCGAGCGCCTGGTGGCCGGGTTTGCCACGGAGCCCGGTCGGGCACAGCCCGAAGAAGCTACATGGTGCCTCCCATCCATCCATCCTGTGGGCCCACCACTCATGGGAAAAACCGCTGGGGTCGGGTGCGCTGTCACACGGGTGGCAGTGATGGTCAGGGACCTCGACGGACCAGACCCGGGCAGCAGAGGCTGGCTCTGGGGACGTGGAACGTCACCTCTCTGTGGGGGAAGGAGCCGGAACTAGTGCAGGAGGTGGATCGCTATCAGTTGGATCTGGTGCGGCTTACCTCCACGCACAGTCTTGGCTCTGGAACTGTACTCCTGGATAGGGGTTGGACTCTATTCTTCTCCGGTGTTGCCGAAGGTGTGAGGCGTCGGGCCGGGGTGGGGATACTCACTAGCCCCCGGCTGAGCGCCGCTACGTTGGAGTTTATCCCGGTGGACGAGAGGGTCGTCTCCCTACGCCTTCGGGTTATGGGGGGGAAAACTCTGACTGTTGTTTGTGCCTATGCCCCAAACCGCAGTTCTGAGTATTCGGCCTTCTTGGAGACCCTGAATGGAGCCTTGCAGGGGGCTCCAGTAGGGGACCCCGTAGTCTTGCTGGGAGACTTCAACGCACACGTGGGAAACGATGGAGACACCTGGAGAGGCGTGATTGGGAGGAAGGGCCTCCCTGATCTAAACCCGAATGGTTGTTTGTTGTTGGACTTCTGTGCTAGTCATGGTATGGCCATAACAAACACCATGTTCGAACATAAGGATGCTCATAAGTGCACGTGGTACCAGAGCACCCTAGGCCAAAGGTCAATGATCGATTTCGTAATCGTATCATCTGATCTGAGGCCGCATGTTTTGGACACTCGGGTGAAGAGAGGGGCGGAGCTGTCGACTGATCACCATCTGGTGGTGAGTTGGATCAAGGGGTGGGGGAAGACTCTGGACAGACCTGGTAAACCCAAACGGGTAGTGCGGGTGAACTGGGAACGTCTGGAGGAAGCCCCTGTCCTGGGGATCTTTAACTCACACCTCCGGCGGAGCTTTTCAGCCATCCCTGTGGAGGTTGGGGGCATTGAACCTGAGTGGGCGATGTTCAAAACCTCTATTGCTGAAGCTGCGGTGATGAGCTGTGGTCTCAAGGTCTTAGGTGCCTCAAGGGGCGGTAACCCTCGAACACCGTGGTGGACCCCGGTGGTCAGGGAAGCCGTCCGACTGAAGAAGGAGTCCTTCTGGGTTATGTTATCCGGGAGGACTCCGGAAACAGTTGCAGGGTATCGAAGGACTAGAAGGGCGGCAGCTTCTGCCGTGTCAGAGGCAAAGCAGCGGGTGTGGGAGAAGTTCGGAGAAGCTATGGAGAAGGACTTTCGGTCGGCACCAAGGTGCTTCTGGAAAACCATCCGGCACCTCAGGAGGGGGAAGCGAGGAACCATCCAAGCTGTGTACAGCAAGGGTGGGACCCTGCTGACTTCAACTGAGAAGGTTATCGGCCGGTGGAAGGAGCACTTTGAGGAACTCCTGAATCCGACTAACACGCCCTCTATGGTTGAGGCAGAGCTGGAAGCTGATGGGGGATCATCGTCAATTTCCCTGATGGAAGTCACTGAGGTAGTCAAACAACTCCACAGTGGCAAAGCCGCAGGGGTTGATGAGATCCGTCCAGAAATGCTGAAGGCTTTGGGTGTTGAGGGGCTGTCTTGGTTGACACGCCTCGTCAACATTGCGTGGAAGTCTGGGACAGTGCCTAGGGGTTGGCAGACCGGGGTGGTGGTTCCCCTATTTAAAAAGGGGGACCAGAGAGTGTGTGCCAACTACAGGGGTATCACACTTCTCAGCCTCCCTGGTAAAGTCTACTCCAAGGTACTGGAAAGGAGGGTTCGGCCGGTAGTCGAACCTCTGATTGAAGAGGAACAATGCGGATTCCGTCCTGGTCGTGGAACAACAGACCAACTCTTTACTCTTGCAAGGATCCTGGAGGGGGTCTGGTCCCGGATAAGCGGTAGACGATGGATGGATGGATATGTATCTGTATTGTTATTATTATATGTATTATTATTATTATTATTATTATTATTATTATTATTATTATTATTATTATATTCCATCCATCCATCCATCGTCTACCGCTTATCCGGGATCGGGTCGCGGGGGCAGCAGCTCCAGTAAGGAACCCCAATCTTCCCTTCTCCGGGCCACATCCTCCAGCTCCGACTGGGGGATCCTGAGGCGTTCCCAGGCCAGTGATGAGATATAATCTCTCCACCGAGTCCTGGGTCTTCCCCGGGGTCTCCTCCCAGCTGGACGTGCCTGGAACACCTCCCTAGGGAGGCGCCCAGGTGGCATCCTTACTAGATGCCCGAACCACCTCAACTGGCTCCTTTCAACGTAAAGGAGCAGCGGCTCTACTCCGAGTCTCTCACGGATGGCTGAGCTTCTCACCCTATCTCTAAGGGAGACGCCAGCCAGTCTGAGAAAACCCATTTCGGCCGCTTGTACCCGTGATCTCGTTCTTTCGGTCATGACCCAGCCTTCATGACCATAGGTGAGGGTAGGAACGAAGATCGACCGGTATATTGAGAGCTTTGCCTTCTGGCTCAGCTCTCTTTTCGTCACAACGGTGCGGTAAAGTGACTGTAATACCGCCCCTGCTGCTCCGATTCTCCGGCCAATCTCTCGCTCCATTGTCCCCTCACTCGCGAACAAGACCCCGAGGTACTTGAACTCCTTCACTTGGGATAATGGCTCATTCCCTACCCGGAGTAGGCAATCCACCGGTTTCCTGCTGAGAGCCATGGCCTCAGATTTTGAGGTGCTGATCCTCATCACAGGATTGGTGATAAAGCCCTGGCGGAGGCCAACATTCACGGGAAACGAGTCCGACTTACTGCCGAGTATCCGGACACAACTCTCGCTTTGGGCGTACAGGGATTGGATGGCCCTCAAAAGTGACCCCCTCACCCCATACTCCCGCAGCACCTCCCACAGTATCACCCGGGGGACCCGGTCATACGCCTTCTCCAGATCCACAAAACACATGTAGACCGGATGGGCGTACTCCCAGGCCCCCTCCAGGATCCTTGCAAGAGTAAAGAGTTGGTCTGTTGTTCCACGACCAGGACGGAATCCGCATTGTTCCTCTTCAATCAGAGGTTCGACTACCGGCCGAACCCTCCTTTCCAGTACCTTGGAGTAGACTTTACCAGGGAGGCTGAGAAGTGTGATACCCCTGTAGTTGGCACACACTCTCTGCTCCCCCTTTTTAAATAGGGGAACCACCACCCCGGTCTGCCAACCCCTAGGCACTGTCCCAGACTTCCACGCAATGTTGACGAGGCGTGTCAACCAAGACAGCCCCTCAACACCCAAAGCCTTCAGCATTTCTGGACGGATCTCATCAACCCCTGCGGCTTTGCCACTGTGGAGTTGTTTGACTACCTCAGTGACTTCCATTTACTATTGTAATTATTATATGTATTATTATTATTATATTTACCATTGTAATTATTATATGTATTATTATTATTATATTTACTATTGTAATTATTATATGTATTATTATATTTATTATTGTTATTATATGTATCTGTATTGTTATTATTATATGTATTATTATTATTATATTTACTATTGTAATTATTATATATATTATTATATTTACTATTGTAATTATTATATGTATTATTGTATTTATTATTGTTATCATTTGTATCTGTATTGTTATTATTATATGAATTATTATTATTATTATTATTATTATTGTTGTTGTTATTATTATATGTATTATTATATTTACTATTGTAATCATTATATGTATTATTATATTTATTATTGTTATTATATATATCTGTATTGTTATTATTATATGTATTGTTATTATATGTATCTGTATTATATTTATTATTGTTATTATATGTATCTGTATTACTATATTTATTATTGTTATTATTATTATATGTATCTGTATTATATTTATTATTGTTATTATATGTATCTGTATTACTATATTTATTATTGTTATTATTATTATTATATGTATCTGTATTATATTTATTATTGTAATTATTATATCTATCCTTATTATTATATTGATTATTATTATTATATGTATCTGTATTATATTTATGATTGTTATTATATGTATCTGTATTACTATATTTATTATTGTTATTATATGTATCTGTATTGTTATTATTATTATATGTATCTGTATTACTATATTTATTGTTGTTATTATATGTATCTGTATTGTTATTATTATTATATTTATTATTATATGTATCTGTATTATTATATTTACTATTGTAATTATTATATTTATTATTGTTATTATATGTATCTATATTACTATATTTGTTATTGTTTTATTATATGTATCTGTATTACTATATTTATTATTGTTATTATATGTATCCGTATTATTATTGTTATCATATGTATCTATATTACTATATTTATTATTGTTATTATTATATGTATCTGTATTACTATATTTATTATTGTTATTATATGTATCTGTATTGTTATTATTATTATATGTATCTGTATTACTATATTTATTATTGTTATTATATGTATCTGTATTGTTATTATTATATTTATTATTATATGTATCTGTATTATTACATTTATTATTGTTATTATTATATTTATTGTTGTTATTATATTTATTATTGTTATTATTATATTTATTATTGTTATTATTATTGTTATTATTATATTTATTATTGTTACTATTATTTTTATTGTTATTATTATTGTTATTATTATATTTATTAATGTTATTATTATATTTATTATTATTGTTATTATTATTGTTATTATTATTGTTATTATTATTGTTATTATTGTTATTATTATTGTTATTATTGTTATTATTATTGTTATTATTATATGTATTATTGTTATTATATTTATTATAATGAATATTATTATTATATTTATTATAATTATTATTATTATTATTGTTATTATTATTGTTATTATTGTATTTATTATTGTTATTATATAGGATATTACTGATAATAATTTAAATGTTAAAGCCTTCAGGTTAAAGGTCCAGTTTGTAGCATTTAGTGGGATATATTAGTAGAAATATGAAAGAATAACTTATATATTGTTTATATTAGTGTATTATCTCCTGATACTAAGAATCTAAGTGACCTTTGTTTGTTGTTGTTGTTGTTGTTGTTATTGTTGTTGACAGTCTGTGCAGCAGGTGAACAGTCTGCAGAGCATATATATATATATATATATATATATATATATACATATATATATATATATATATATATATATATATATATATATATGTATATATATATATATGTATATATATATATGTATGTATGTGTATATATATATATATATATATATATATATATATGTGTATATATACATACATATACATACATATATACATATATATATATATATATATATATATATATATACATATATAAATATATATATATAATATATATATATATATATATATATATATATAATACCATATATACATACATATATACATACATATATATATACATATATATATATATATATATATATATATATACATACATATATATACATACATATATATACATACATATATACATACATATATACATACATATATATATATACATACATATATACATACATATATATATATATATATATATATATATATATATATATGTATATATACATACATACATACATATATACATATATATGTGTATATATACATACATATATACATGCATATATATATACATACATATATATATATATATGTATGTATATATGTATGTATATATACACATATATACATATATATACATACATATATATATATATATATGTATATATACACATATATACATACATATATACATACATATATATACATATATATATATGTATGTATATATACACATATATACATACATATATACATATACATATATATATACGTATGTATATATACACATATATACATACATATATACATATACATATATATATATACATATATATATATATATACACGTTGCAGCAGCTTTTAACCTGCATAGACTGTGGATATTATGCTCCATATATTTCTTTTAGCAGTGGTGGCAGAAGTATTAATATAATTTACTAAAGTAAAAGTAGCTTCACGGTTTTAAATACTTAAATAAATACGTAAGATACATAAGATATTTATGTTTAAGTATTTATCACACTTTTATCAGTAGTTAATTTACCGGCCATCTTTGTTGGAATAGCTTTTGATTATTACTTTACATATATTTGAACAATAATAGAATAAATATATGTATCTTAATATATTAATGCAATATACAATGTAGTAAAGATTTAAAATATATTATTCGTATTTATCTCAAAAACAATGAAACAGCGCCACTGTCCCATAGACTAGTTCTGGACACAAAGGGTACTGCACCTGACGGTGTGTTTTTATCCCCAGAAAAAAGTGGTGGACCTAAACAGAGGCGAAGAATACACTAAATGAATCATAAATAAGTCATTTATCTTATATTTAATACAAGAATATAACTTATACAGGAGATACATAAATGAACATATTGTGGGTTATTGTATGCCCTACTTATAACATGTTTGTTATAGGATTCATTTCAAAATTGTAATGTCTGTCGGCCAATAGGCGCCTGAGCTGAGGATATTTCTTGCAGTGTGGAGCTCAGCTGTCCTCTCTCCGCTTCTGAAGAAGTGAAACTTCAACAGGAAGCAGCTGATACCTGATGCTGCTCACAGGAAGTCATGCGCTGACCACATGTTAGCATTTAGTGAGCAAATGTGAAGAAATCCTCCCTGCTTTCTAAACTGTGACACATGCTGTCATTTTAATGTGACTCATCGCAGGAGGTCATTCCTGCCGGGGACTTTGCAGGTCTTCATGGGTAGATTTCAGATGAGTCGTATCACCGCGGCTCACTGTTGCACGTTATTAAATCATAATTTAGGCAACCGGGTGCTGTGCACTCACCGGAAACGACAATTGCCGCTGTTAGCTAGCTATTGTTTGCGGTACCAAATCATAACAGACTGCTTAATTAACAATATCCGACGTCAGTATTGTGGTACGTTTATCAAATACATTCTTACTTGTACAGTGTTCACCGGAGCAACCGCTACTGCTGCCGCCAGTTCAGCTGCGCAGCCAAGATGGCGACCGCTGAGGTGAGACGTGTCCATGTCAAAATCTTGATTCTTGTATATCCTGTTTTATTTTGAAGTGTCCCCCTTATGTCATGTCTAGTTGTACTTCCTGTCTGTGTGTTTTTCCCCCCTGTGATTGTTGATTTGTTCCTCCTGTGTCCATTTACTCTGCCCTTGTGTTTCTGCCTTTCTCCCCAGCTGTGTCTTGTTGCCTTGTTTGGTGTCTGTGTATTTAGCCCTGTCTGCCCCAGTGTGTTTTGTGGGATTGTCGTGTTCTGCTCGTGTGTGTTCTGCTCGTGTGTGTTCTGCTCGTGTTCAGCTTTACCTCGGATTGGTTTGTGTTTTGGTTACTTTGTATTTGTATTCTAGATTCGGCTTTGTTTTAATAAAGCTCGCTTTTTGTTAAGTCCTCGTCATGAATTCTGCTTTTGGGTCCTCACCTTTAACACACCGTGACAGTCCAGCGTTATGAGATCAACATCCTGCGACTCATCGAGTGTGAACGCACTTAGTGTAAGTACAGAAGTATGCAAATTGAAACCCAAATATTATAGCTAGCTCAAATGTTTATTAAAAACATCAAAGTTATATGATAAATATTTCAGCTCCTCCGCAGCTCCATTAACGAGACGCTTATGGATGGGACTCCTTCCTATTCACTGAACGTTTGTGCATAAACATATAACATAATAATAATAAACTATTAATAATACAGATAAACATAATAATGTTTGGTTTGAGTGCCCCCTGGTGGAGAAGACTGCAGCAACACGTTGAACACAGATGTTTATATAATAATAATTATTATTCCTGTTTCTCTTCGTCAACAACTGTTTGTGCCAAAAGTGATAAAACTCAAATGAGTTTGTTCCTGTTTTACTTGATTAAAATTGTCTTTTAAGTTTCTACATTTCTTTATTTCTTATTTTGGTTTCACTTCTCAAACCACGTTGTGTTTTTTCTTCTTCTGTTGAAGGAGTCGTGATTTCTTACAGCGTTGTGACTCTGTGTGTGTGTGTGACTCAGTGTGTGTGAGGGTGTGATGTGATGTGACAGTTTGTCAGTGTGTTCATCATGAAGCTCCCGCTGCTCCTCGCTCTCCTCACCGGTAACTCATCTTCACTTTATTGTTATTATCTCACATTAACATTTGAGCTCACAGATTATTAGAAGAGTGAAAGTCGTGTTTTCATTATTTATATTCCAGTGTGTGTGTGTGTGTGTGTGTTTGTGTGTGTGTGTGTGTGTGTGTGTGTGTGTGTGTGTGTGTGTGTGTGTTTTCAGACAGCAAAGTCTTTCAGGCATGTTGTATTTCTTAATGTTCAGATATTTCAGCAGGAAACTCCTTCGTGAGGTTTTAAAGGAAAAACATTCTCTTTTTGTAAAAACGTTGAGCAAATTCTGTCAAAGCACAAAAAAGTTATTTAAATATATAAATAATATTACAGGTCATTTATATCGACTTAAACTGAGAGCTGCAACTATTAGTGGATCAACAGAAAATATTTTGATAACTTATCAAAGTGAAGATCAAGACATTTAAAGGACTCTGATGTTACATGTTATAGAATAAACCACTAATCTAGAAGATAAATGGCATATTAATATATAACTAATATATATATATATATATATATATATATATATATATATATATTAATATATATATATATTAATATATATATATTAATATATATATACTCCAGTGACTTCTGACGTGGTGCATCTGGTAATAACAATAAAACAGTAACAACAGAGACCAACAGGTTGAACAGAATCTAGATTTACTCTTCAACACAATGTGACGTCTGCTCGTGTGTGTGCAGTCAGTGAAGGTGGCGGCAGCAGTGTCGTTGGTGTAACAGGCGAGGACGTCTCTCTGACCTGTACATACGACCACCGTCTCTACGGACCGCTGTCAGTCTGTTGGGTTCGAGGAACGATACCAACCTCCGGCTGCGGTGACCTGCTCATCTCCACACGCGGAGGTAAAGTGACAGGAGAAGGCGGAGCTTCCAGCAGGTACCGGTTACTGGGACGCCTGGAGGGCGGAGACGTTTCTCTGACCATCCTGAACATCTCTGAGACGGACGCCGGACCATACGGCTGCAGGGTGGAAATACCCGGATTGTTCAATGATTACAAACATCAGTTTGATTTGACCGTTGAGAGAAGTAAGAAATGATGAGTTCAATTCATACACACTGATGTTTACTGATGTTTACTGATGTTTACTGATGTTTACAGATGTTTACTGATGTTTACTGATGTTTACAGATGTTTACTGATGTTTACAGATGTTTACTGATGTTTACTGATGTTTACTGATGTTTACAGATGTTTACTGATGTTTACTGATGTTTACTGATGTTTACCGATGTTACACAGTGATGTTTACTGATGTTACACATATATGTTTACTGATGTTTACAGATGTTTACTGATGTTTACAGATGTTTACTGATGTTTACCGATGTTACACAGTGATGTTTACTGATGTTACACATATATGTTTACTGATGTTTACAGATGTTTACTGATGTTTACAGATGTTTACAGATGTTTACAGATGTTACACATATATGTTTACTGATGTTTACTGATGTTTACAGATGTTTACTGATGTTTACAGATGTTATACAGTGATGTTTACTGATGTTTACAGATGTTATACAGTGATGTTTACTGATGTTTACAGATGTTACACATATATGTTTACTGATGTTTACTGATGTTTACAGATGTTACACAGTGATGTTTACTGATGTTACACAGTGATGTTTACTGATGTTACACAGAGATGTTTTCTGTTGTTACACAGTGATGCTTACTGATGTTACACAGAGATGTTTACTGTTGTTGCACAGTGATGTTTACTGTTGTTACACAGAGATGTTTACTGTTGTTACACAGTGATGTTTACTGTTGTTACACAGTGATGTTTACTGTTGTTACACAGAGATGTTTACTGATGTTACACAGACGTTTATTGATGTTACACAGTGATGTTTACTGATGTTACACAGAGACGTTTACTGTTCTTGCACAGTGATGTTTACTGTTGTTACACAGTGATGTTTACTGATATTACACAGTGATGTTTACTGTTGTTACACAGTGATGTTTACTGATGTTACACAATGATGTTTACTGTTGTTACACAGTGATGTTTACTGATGTTACACAGTGAGGTTTACTGATGTTACACAGGGTTGTTTACTGATGTTACACAGCTATTTTTACTGTTGTTACACAGAGATGTTTACTGTTGTTACACAGTGATGTTTACTGTTGTTACACAGTGATGTTTACTGATGTTACACAGAGACGTTTATTGTTGTTACACAGTGATATTTACTGTTGTTACACAGAGACGTTTACTGTTGTTACACAGTGATGTTTTCTGTTGTTACACAGAGATGTTAACTGATGTTACACAGTGATGTTTACTGTTGTAGACGTCTACAGAGCAGACGGACAGTTACACAACAGCAGGTACACACACACACACACACACACTCAGGTCATAACTTCTTAATTTTATCACTTTCACTCCAAAGTATTTGCAATACGTTGCACTTGACATTATTAGAGAATGTGAGTGTAAAATAAAGAATGTTAGTTTTGATTACAGTTCACAGCCCATATGGATATGTTCCTGTTTATGTCCATCCAGCATTTATATTGATAATAAAAACATGTATAGCAGATTTATTTTCATGTATATATTTGTGGATGCATTTATTTTATTTTTTAAAAGCCTCCTGTGGACAGGTGTTACAGAATAGAGTTTCGCTACAAAGACTTTACACAATGCATTTAGTCATTGATGAAACATTAATCTATAAAATAATTGTTGGTTATAGCCGTAGTTGAAGATCCAGTCAGAATAACGATCATTCTGTACATTCATCCCGCCGTCTTTATCTTCATTGACCTTTAACCTCAGACTGCAGAGCTCCTTAAATAAACTCAGTGTTATGTTTACTGATGTTTACAGATGTTTACTGATGTTTACAGATGTTATACAGTGATGTTTACTGATGTTTACAGATGTTATACAGTGATGTTTACTGATGTTTACAGATGTTACACATATATGTTTACTGATGTTTACTGATGTTTACAGATGTTACACAGTGATGTTTACTGATGTTACACAGTGATGTTTACTGATGTTACACAGAGATGTTTTCTGTTGTTACACAGTGATGTTTACTGATGTTACACATATATGTTTACTGATGTTTACTGATGTTTACAGATGTTACACAGTGATGTTTACTGATGTTACACAGTGATGTTTACTGATGTTACACAGAGATGTTTTCTGTTGTTACACAGTGATGCTTACTGATGTTACACAGAGATGTTTACTGTTGTTGCACAGTGATGTTTACTGTTGTTACACAGAGATGTTTACTGTTGTTACACAGTGATGTTTACTGTTGTTACACAGTGATGTTTACTGTTGTTACACAGAGATGTTTACTGATGTTACACAGACGTTTATTGATGTTACACAGTGATGTTTACTGATGTTACACAGAGACGTTTACTGTTCTTGCACAGTGATGTTTACTGTTGTTACACAGTGATGTTTACTGTTGTTACACAGAGATGTTTACTGTTGTTACACAGTGATGTTTACTGTTGTTACACAGTGATGTTTACTGTTGGTACACAGAGATGTTTACTGATGTTACACAGACGTTTATTGATGTTACACAGTGATGTTTACTGATGTTACACAGAGACGTTTACTGTTCTTGCACAGTGATGTTTACTGTTGTTACACAGTGATGTTTACTGATATTACACAGTGATGTTTACTGTTGTTACACAGTGATGTTTACTGATGTTACACAATGATGTTTACTGTTGTTACACAGTGATGTTTACTGATGTTACACAGTGAGGTTTACTGATGTTACACAGGGTTGTTTACTGATGTTACACAGCTATTTTTACTGTTGTTACGCAGAGATGTTTACTGTTGTTACACAGTGATGTTTACTGTTGTTACACAGTGATGTTTACTGATGTTACACAGAGACGTTTATTGTTGTTACACAGTGATGTTTACTGTTGTTACACAGAGACGTTTACTGATGTTACACAGGGTTGTTTACTGATGTTACACAGCTATTTTTACTGTTGTTACACAGAGATGTTTACTGTTGTTACACAGTGATGTTTACTGATGTTACACAGAGACGTTTATTGTTGTTACACAGTGATATTTACTGTTGTTACACAGAGACGTTTACTGTTGTTACACAGTGATGTTTTCTGTTGTTACACAGAGATGTTAACTGATGTTACACAGTGATGTTTACTGTTGTAGACGTCTACAGAGCAGACGGACAGTTACACAACAGCAGGTACACACACACACACACACACACTCAGGTCATAACTTCTTAATTTTATCACTTTCACTCCAAAGTATTTGCAATACGTTGCACTTGACATTATTAGAGAATGTGAGTGTAAAATAAAGAATGTTAGTTTTGATTACAGTTCACAGCCCATATGGATATGTTCCTGTTTATGTCCATCCAGCATTTATATTGATAATAAAAACATGTATAGCAGATTTATTTTCATGTATATATTTGTGGATGCATTTATTTTATTTTTTAAAAGCCTCCTGTGGACAGGTGTTACAGAATAGAGTTTCGCTACAAAGACTTTACACAATGCATTTAGTCATTGATGAAACATTAATCTATAAAATAATTGTTGGTTATAGCCGTAGTTGAAGATCCAGTCAGAATAACGATCATTCTGTACATTCATCCCGCCGTCTTTATCTTCATTGACCTTTAACCTCAGACTGCAGAGCTCCTTAAATAAACTCAGTGTTATGTTTACTGATGTTTACAGATGTTTACTGATGTTTACAGATGTTATACAGTGATGTTTACTGATGTTTACAGATGTTATACAGTGATGTTTACTGATGTTTACAGATGTTACACATATATGTTTACTGATGTTTACTGATGTTTACAGATGTTTACTGATGTTTACAGATGTTATACAGTGATGTTTACTGATGTTTACAGATGTTATACAGTGATGTTTACTGATGTTTACAGATGTTACACATATATGTTTACTGATGTTTACTGATGTTTACAGATGTTACACAGTGATGTTTACTGATGTTACACAGTGATGTTTACTGATGTTACACAGAGATGTTTTCTGTTGTTACACAGTGATGTTTACTGATGTTACACATATATGTTTACTGATGTTTACTGATGTTTACAGATGTTACACAGTGATGTTTACTGATGTTACACAGTGATGTTTACTGATGTTACACAGAGATGTTTTCTGTTGTTACACAGTGATGCTTACTGATGTTACACAGAGATGTTTACTGTTGTTGCACAGTGATGTTTACTGTTGTTACACAGAGATGTTTACTGTTGTTACACAGTGATGTTTACTGTTGTTACACAGTGATGTTTACTGTTGTTACACAGAGATGTTTACTGATGTTACACAGACGTTTATTGATGTTACACAGTGATGTTTACTGATGTTACACAGAGACGTTTACTGTTCTTGCACAGTGATGTTTACTGTTGTTACACAGTGATGTTTACTGTTGTTACACAGAGATGTTTACTGTTGTTACACAGTGATGTTTACTGTTGTTACACAGTGATGTTTACTGTTGGTACACAGAGATGTTTACTGATGTTACACAGACGTTTATTGATGTTACACAGTGATGTTTACTGATGTTACACAGAGACGTTTACTGTTCTTGCACAGTGATGTTTACTGTTGTTACACAGTGATGTTTACTGATATTACACAGTGATGTTTACTGTTGTTACACAGTGATGTTTACTGATGTTACACAATGATGTTTACTGTTGTTACACAGTGATGTTTACTGATGTTACACAGTGAGGTTTACTGATGTTACACAGGGTTGTTTACTGATGTTACACAGCTATTTTTACTGTTGTTACGCAGAGATGTTTACTGTTGTTACACAGTGATGTTTACTGTTGTTACACAGTGATGTTTACTGATGTTACACAGAGACGTTTATTGTTGTTACACAGTGATGTTTACTGTTGTTACACAGAGACGTTTACTGATGTTACACAGGGTTGTTTACTGATGTTACACAGCTATTTTTACTGTTGTTACACAGAGATGTTTACTGTTGTTACACAGTGATGTTTACTGATGTTACACAGAGACGTTTATTGTTGTTACACAGTGATATTTACTGTTGTTACACAGAGACGTTTACTGTTGTTACACAGTGATGTTTTCTGTTGTTACACAGAGATGTTAACTGATGTTACACAGTGATGTTTACTGTTGTAGACGTCTACAGAGCAGACGGACAGTTACACAACAGCAGGTACACACACACACACACACACACTCAGGTCATAACTTCTTAATTTTATCACTTTCACTCCAAAGTATTTGCAATACGTTGCACTTGACATTATTAGAGAATGTGAGTGTAAAATAAAGAATGTTAGTTTTGATTACAGTTCACAGCCCATATGGATATGTTCCTGTTTATGTCCATCCAGCATTTATATTGATAATAAAAACATGTATAGCAGATTTATTTTCATGTATATATTTGTGGATGCATTTATTTTATTTTTTAAAAGCCTCCTGTGGACAGGTGTTACAGAATAGAGTTTCGCTACAAAGACTTTACACAATGCATTTAGTCATTGATGAAACATTAATCTATAAAATAATTGTTGGTTATAGCCGTAGTTGAAGATCCAGTCAGAATAACGATCATTCTGTACATTCATCCCGCCGTCTTTATCTTCATTGACCTTTAACCTCAGACTGCAGAGCTCCTTAAATAAACTCAGTGTTATGTTTACTGATGTTTACAGATGTTTACTGATGTTTACAGATGTTATACAGTGATGTTTACTGATGTTTACAGATGTTATACAGTGATGTTTACTGATGTTTACAGATGTTACACATATATGTTTACTGATGTTTACTGATGTTTACAGATGTTACACAGTGATGTTTACTGATGTTACACAGTGATGTTTACTGATGTTACACAGAGATGTTTTCTGTTGTTACACAGTGATGTTTACTGATGTTACACATATATGTTTACTGATGTTTACTGATGTTTACAGATGTTACACAGTGATGTTTACTGATGTTACACAGTGATGTTTACTGATGTTACACGGAGATGTTTTCTGTTGTTACACAGTGATGCTTACTGATGTTACACAGAGATGTTTACTGTTGTTGCACAGTGATGTTTACTGTTGTTACACAGAGATGTTTACTGTTGTTACACAGTGATGTTTACTGTTGTTACACAGTGATGTTTACTGTTGTTACACAGAGATGTTTACTGATGTTACACAGACGTTTATTGATGTTACACAGTGATGTTTACTGATGTTACACAGAGACGTTTACTGTTCTTGCACAGTGATGTTTACTGTTGTTACACAGTGATGTTTACTGATATTACACAGTGATGTTTACTGTTGTTACACAGTGATGTTTACTGATGTTACACAATGATGTTTACTGTTGTTACACAGTGATGTTTACTGATGTTACACAGTGAGGTTTACTGATGTTACACAGTGATGTTTACTGATGTTACACAGTGATGTTTACTGATGTTACACAGGGTTGTTTACTGATGTTACACAGCTATTTTTACTGTTGTTACACAGAGATGTTTACTGTTGTTACACAGTGATGTTTACTGTTGTTACACAGTGATGTTTACTGATGTTACACAGAGACGTTTATTGTTGTTACACAGTGATGTTTACTGTTGTTACACAGAGACGTTTACTGTTGTTACACAGTGATGTTTTCTGTTGTTACACAGAGATGTTAACTGATGTTACACAGTGATGTTTACTGTTGTTACACAGAGATGTTTACTGTTGTTACACAGTGATGTTTACTGATGTTACACAGATATGTTTACTGTTGTTACACAGAGATGTTTACTGTTGTTACACAGAGATGTTTACTGTTGTTACACAGTGATGTTTACTGTTGTTACACAGTGATGTTTACTGATGTTACACAGTGGTGTTTACTGATGTTACACAGAGATGTTTACTGTTGTTACACAGTGATGTTTACTGATGTTACACATAGATGTTTACTGATGTTACACAGAGATGTCTACTGATGTTACACAGAGACGTTTACTGATGTTACACAGTGATGTTTACTGATGTTACACAGAGACGTTTACTGTTGTTGCACAGTGATGTTTACTGTTGTTAAACAGAGATGTTTACTGTTGTTACACAGTGAAGTTTACTGTTGTTGCACAGTGATGTTTACTGTTGTTGCACAGTGAAGTTTACTGTTATTGCACAGTGATGTTTACTGTTGTTGCACAGTGATGTTTACTGTTGTTACACAGAGATGTTTACTGATATACACAGAGACGTTTACTGTTGTTACACAGTGATGTTTACTGTTGTTATACAGATATGTTTACTGTTACACAGTGAAGTTTACTGTTGTTGCACAGTGATGTTTACTGTTGTTGCACAGTGATGTTTACTGTTGTTACACAGAGATGTTTACTGATGTTACACAGAGACGTTTACTGATGTTACACAGAGACTTTTACTGTTGTTGCACAGTGATGTTTACTGATGTTACACAGTGATGTTTACTGATGTTACACAGTGATGCTTACTGATGTTACACAGAGATGTTTACTGTTGTTACACAGTGATGTTTACTGATGTTACACAGTGATGTTTACTGATGTTACACAGTGATGTTTACTGATGTTACACAGTGATGTTTACCGATGTTACACAGAGATGTTTACTGGGTTTACACATGTTAATAATGTGACACGTGTTTCAGGTCCACAGATGACCACATCAACAACATTTAACAGAGAGACGTCTACAGAGCAGACGGACAGTTACACAACAGCAGGTACACACACACACACACACACACACACACTCAGGTTATAACTTCTTAATTTTATCACTTTCACTCCAAAGTATTTGCAATACGTTGCACTTGACATTATTAGAGAATGTGAGTGTAAAATAAAGAATGTTAGTTTTGATTACAGTTTACAGCCCATATGGATATGTTCCTGTTTATGTCCATCCAGCATTTATATTGATAATAAAAACATGTATAGCAGATTTATTTTCATGTATATATTTGTGGATGCATTTATTTTATTTTTTAAAAGCCTCCTGTGGACAGGTGTTACAGAATAGAGTTTCGCTACAAAGACTTTACACAATGCATTTAGTCATTGATGAAACATTAATCTATAAAATAATTGTTGGTTATAGCCGTAGTTGAAGATCCAGTCAGAATAACGATCATTCTGTACATTCATCCCGCCGTCTTTATCTTCATTGACCTTTAACCTCAGACTGCAGAGCTCCTTAAATAAACTCAGTGTTATGTTTCTGACCTTCTTCATGACCTTGTGTTGCTGACAAACTAAAAACATCTGCTTTCGTTTCCTCGTCCTGCAGGTCAGCTGACCTCCACTGAGCGCCGTCTGACTTCCTCATCCAGCAGCATCACAGCCGAGGTGAACAATCTGCATCATGATAACGTTATAATTTACCTTCAACCAGTACTCATTTTTACGGAGTAGAGCCTGAACGCACCATAACGTAAAAACGTGAATATTAGTGAAACATTAATTTAGTACAAAACTTAATTTAAACATGGACAATGTCCGGTTGCAGATACGTTCTCTCCCACTTTCACACTAACTGTGTGTCCTTCAGGGACTAAACCAGGTTCCTGCCGCCGTCAAAACAGAGTCAAAGCTCTTGATTTCCTAAAAAGGCTCCGGTAGTGTTGCGGTGACTCTCTAAACACGGTGTAAGTCTCAGTTACCCACAATCCCTCTGGCTGGTTTAATATCAGCAGCTTGAACCTCATGTGGGTTCTGACCAACGGCTACACAAACTGAACCCAGTTCACCAAGAGCCACACAGTGTTCAGAGCGATGCAGTCCTGCTGCTGTCCTGAGACTAGAGGTCTTGAGACTAGAGGCCGGTTCTGCAGTATCAATAAGATCCTAACAATACCATCCCTGTGTGTGTGTGTGTGTGTGTGTGTGTGTGTGTGTGTGTGTGTGTGTGTGTGTGTGTGTGTGTGTGTGTGTGTGTGGGTGTTTCAGGAAGCAAGCGGGCTGAACGTGGTTCTGCTGTGTGTTCTGTTCGGGTTGGTAGCTTTGCTCACAGTCGCTGCTGCAATCGTCATTATCGGTGAGTTCGAGAGTCCTTGTTTACTGATCGTCCTCAAACATCACACAACAAGAAGTTTAACTTGCAGAAGTTCTCTTCCACTCTCTATTATGGGATGTCCCCTGTTTGGAGCTAAGCAGAAGCTGGCAAGAACAAATACGTTGAGTGTTTCTGAGCGTGATGGAGCTGAAACTGTGTCTTAGTTGTGTCTCATATTTAGTCCTTCTCTCGTGAATCGATTAAAGCTAAAATTTTAATTAATGTGCAGGAAAACTCAAGTTCCTGTTTGGTAAGATTAAAACATTTCCACTTTTCTATTAGAAAACGTCCCGTGTCATCTTGATTCTGGTACAGTGGTTTGACAGCTAAACTCCAGAACAAATGATATTTGGTATCTGTTAAATGCAACCCTCAAACTCATGTTGGCTGTGAAACTACTAATGTATGGTAATTTAAATTTAAGTTCTAGATTCTTGATGACGTTAATGCCAAAGTATTTAAATCTCTCCTGGTCCCATTTCCAATACAGAGCTGCAGGGATGACGTATGTTTGTAGTCCGACCCTGAAGTTGACCCTGGTTCACTCCACAAAAAGTTTGGATTTTAGCTGAAAATAATCTCTGTGGTTAAAAAACATTTTGTTCAGCAGGAGAATCTCCACATATCAACACTTCTATGATTTCTGAAGCGTAAACACAATCTCCAGAAGTAAGAAGCTAACGTTCGGCTATAAAGGAACAACAGCAGGTCACATGACTTCACGTCACCACCGCTAAGCTAACGGAGGCTAATGTTTGTAGAAGCTTCAAAAGTGAGGTATTTACTGACGTAGAACAAAACGTTAAAATCTCTTCAACGTGTGTTGACCACAGAACTTATTTCAGTCTTCTAACCAAAAACCAGACGAAGGGACAGGAAGTGCTGAATGCTGACTCACTCCAGGTTTCAGGACTCGTTCCTGCAGCTCTGTATTAAGCTGCTTTTTAACCGTTTGTCACCTAGCGTCACGTCTGATTTTTGTTCGTTCAGTCTGTAACCTGACAAACTGCTTTTTATACTGATTGTACTTATTAAAGCAGAAAGAGATTTGTGATATACACAATAATGTCATCAGCGTATAACGGCAGTTTCTGTTCCTGGTCTGCTTCTGTTAGCCGTCTGTCTCTCTGCTGAAGCTTCAACGCTAAAATTAAAGGAGAAGCTGCATGTACGATATACAATATACAATAACAATGGTCCATACTCGCATCTCTGTAACACCAGGGCCAGTGTGCGTTCATGTAAAGTTCCCTTTTACAATTTATTTTTACATGAGCCGGACTTATGAAGGCAGCTCAACAGGCTCACAGATCACAAGTGAAATGTGAAATGATGCAGTATTTTAGCTCTTAGTTTGTTGTTGTGGGGTTATTTTTGCATTTTCCTTAAATTGTGGTGGCGCGTTTTTGTATTTCAAGATTGTTTTTATGTTGAATTTCTTCATGTTTTCTTTGTCTTTGGACATGTTGGGACTGATAAGAGTTTTCACTTAATTGTTATACATAATAATAATACTAATAATAATAATAGTAATAATAACAATAATAATAATAATAACAATAGTAATAATAAAAAATAAACAGTAAATTAATGAGTTAATTTATTAATTACAATTAATTAACCATAAATTGATCAATAAAAACCATCAAAGTTGATCATTAATAATTATAATAAAAACATTTAAAATAATGTTAATGTCTAATAACTCAATAGTCAACCAGGGTGTGAAGGTTGTTTCCTCAGTGATTTACAGACATTTATTTATGATATTGTGCGATAATCTTTTAGTAAACAGGAGTGAGAGATGTGACAGTGTCTTTGTTCTTATCTCTCATGTTTCTGTGTCTCTGCAGCGAGCAGACGGAGAAGACTCAACAAAGCGTAAGTTTCATAATGAGGCTCCTTCAGACGGGGAGACGCTCAAAGAGTTTGTGGTTAATGAAAAGCTGTCGCAGCTCTCACGACTCGGCAGAGGCGGCAGTTTCACCACAAGCTCGGGAAACTCGGGGTCTCAGCGGGTCTTACCCACGCTCTGCATCATCCCGACGTTTCACAAGAAACTGTGATGAGACAAACTCAGAAAACCACAAAGAGTCAGAACAAACGTTTGGTGAATGTAAGCGCATGTAGTTAGTGTAGCGTGTATAACATGAGCTGTGAGTGACATGTGAACAAAGCCCTCTGCACAAAGCTTCAGAATATAGAGAGGAATGAAAGTGGAAAGTTTGGTGTATGTAAGTGCTACTGAAGTGGAGACTTCTGCTGAAGAGTGTGAGAAAAAGCTCCTTTAGAGAAAAGCTCCTTTAAAGATATGTATTGTAACATTCATACATGTTGTACACACTACAGGTGAACAGAGTCATACATGTTGTACACACTACAGGTGAACAGGGTCATACATGTTGTACACACTACAGGTGAACAGAGTCATACATGTTGTACACACTACAGGTGAACAGGGTCATACATGTTGTACACACTACAGGTGAACAGAGTCATACATGTTGTACACACTACAGGTGAACAGAGTCATACATGTTGTACACACTACAGGTGAACAGAGTCATACATGTTGTACACACTACAGGTGAACAGAGTCATACATGTTGTACACACTACAGGTGAACAGAGTCATACATGTTGTACACACTACAGGTGAACAGAGTCATACATGTTGTACACACTACAGGTGAACAGAGTCATACATGTTGTACACACTACAGGTGAACAGAGTCATACATGTTGTACACACTACAGGTGAACAGAGTCATACATGTTGTACACACTACAGGTGAACAGAGTCATACATGTTGTACACACTACAGGTGAACAGGGTCATACATGTTGTACACACTACAGGTGAACAGAGTCATACATGTTGTACACACTACAGGTGAACAGGGTCATACATGTTGTACACACTACAGGTGAACAGGGTCATACATGTTGTACACACTACAGGTGAACAGAGTCATACATGTTGTACACACTACAGGTGAACAGGGTCATACATGTTGTACACACTACAGGTGAACAGGGTCATACATGTTGTACACACTACAGGTGAACAGAGTCAAACATGTAACTAACAGATATCATGAAGCTTCCCCACTTCATGACTCACATCAACACAGTTTATATTACAAGTGTTTAATATGTACATGAGGCGTTATGTAATGTAGCTGTTACACACACAGTTACACACATACACTCTCATGTTCTCATGTTCCTCTCGTCTGAAGAACACGAGTTCTGGAAGATAAATATTGAGCCGTGTTTGAAGAAACATGTTTTTATACCTTAAAAAAGACTCCCAGTTTTTATGCTAAGCTAGGCTAAACTTGTCCTGGACATTTCTTTGCAAAGCAATAAAATAATTTCTATCTTCAGAAAACGTCGACCTACATGTTGATGATCCGCTAAGCTTCTCGTAAAGGATCAATACGATTATAATCTTTAGTTCTTCAACAACAATGAATGTCCCTGAAGACGTTTCCTCTCTGGTGTTCACAGAGCGCCGGGGAATGTCGTCACCAGACCTCACGAGCGCAGATTAATAGTATAGTAATAGTCAAATTATATATATGGAATATGTGTGTATTTATATATATATATATATATATATATATATATATATATATATATATATATATATATAATTTGACTATATGTCTTCTAGCCATAATTAAAATGGCTCAATACAAACACAGTAATCATGGACTAAACGTGTGATTCTGTCTTCCAGCTCCGCGCTGCAGCTGGACAGTTCGGCCCGGTTCAGCTCGTCCGCGCTGCAGAGTCGAGGGTCGGTCGTGGAAAACATCTACCAGATGGACGGCGACGGAGGAGAGTATGAGTACGTCCGCTGAAGCTCCGCCCACCGACCTGCCGACCCGGGAGACGACGAGATCTGGACAAATCAACATGGCTGCGCTCCAAATCTCGTACTTTTTGTTTTTACTGTTCAGAAAGCCGACGGCGCCCTGAATCACTTCCTGTGTCTGTGTCGTCTGTACTGTTTGTACACAGTTTGGACAACAGCTTCGTCCACGTTGACCCTCTTGCTCCTATATGGCCGTCATCAGGCTCCCTCGTATCTTCCACTGCAAAGGATTGTGGGTCCGAACAGCCAGAACAGCATGTTGGATGCATCCTGGTGTTGGGCCTGAATCTGTCTCCTGCAGTCCCCCAGACGGCCAGCAGAGCTGTGCAGCTTGAATCATGTGGACAAACAGTGAGACACTGAAATAAAAATGTTTTTGACAAAAGTCTACAACAAAAACAAAACTGCGTCCAACTACGAGTCCCAGAGAGCATCAGACTATCACGTGGCTAATGCTAATGCTAATGCTAACGTCTTGTGATGAATGCATCTGTTATTTCACGGCTGGATTACTGCAACTCATCATCAGGTTGTTCCAAACAGTCCCTTAAACTCTTCAGTTGATCCCAAATAAGAAGCAGGATCATATTACTCTTCATCAGCTCTGCCTCACGTTAACTTATTTTCACACCCTCCTGGATCCGTCTTGTTTTTATATACGATGTCATCATGTTGTATTTTTACTCCACACTCATCTATCGCAGTCTGTCCTGGGGGGGTTCTCCTTGTGTGCCGTGAGGGTCTGTATTTGGGCTGTATAAATAAAGTTTTGATTAGTAAGAAGTGGAAGTTGCACTCACTTTATTCAACCAGGTTGAAAACATGCTTTATTTTCTACACAATGAGTGAAACTTCCCGACA
>NC_041368.1:25300370-25310370 GCF_900634415.1 Cottoperca gobio | reverse complement strand
CCGGCGACACGCTTCCCATCGACGTGTACTGTCACCTGCCCGTCATGTGTGAGGACCGGAACCTGCCGTACGCCTACATCCCCTCTAAAGGGGTGAGTCTGACTCGCCGGTTCAAACCTGCAGAAAGCGTATGAACGCTGGCACGTGGTGATGAACGCAGTGGTGGCGTCTGCATCAGGACCAAACCTCATTAATGAAACAGAAACAACTACAAAGTGTTTTCTGCTGTAATATTACATTTTACGATCTGTTTTAGTGTTCACGATTTAATTCTGAAAATATTTCCACATTTGTTTCAACATTCATTATTTATTTTATTTACATTCAGCATTTTTATTCTGTATTTGCAATTTTAATTGTATTTATTTATTACTTACTTACGGTAATGCTGCGCAGGAGCCTCTCTTCTTCTGTGGTGTCTGAGCGGATTTGTTCGTGGTGGACGTTTGTTTCACGTTAAGAATCCTGATTTATTCTTTGGGTTTCAGGATCTGGGTTCGTCCGCAGGCTCCAAGCGGCCGACCTGCGTGATCCTGATCAAACCTCACGAGGAGTATCAGGACGCCTACGACGAGTGCGTACAGGAAGTGAGCAGCCTGCCCAAGCCGCTGTGAGCCAATCAGAGAGCAGCTCTGAACACACACTTTGAAGGAGCGGTTGTTTCTCCTCGCCACTTTTCTGTTTCTACGCCGACCAATAAACTACCACAGGTCTGCGAGCAGGTTCCCTCTGCCTCCAGTGTTTGTGCTAAGCTAGGCTAACCCTGACTGGAGTGTAAATAAACGTATGTTACGAGTCGTTGGAGGGTTGAGATCATATTCACATCTTTAAAGTGACCAATTGAACTTTTTGATGACGTCGTGAGTTTGTTTCTCTCGTCAGATAATAAATATTTTGTTTCACTGGAACCTCAGAAACGGAGATTAAACTTTTATTCTTGTTTCCGTCTTTTCTCTGAATATTTCCCGACTCTGTAATTCTTATTTTTTACCCGTAAATTGTTGTAATTTCTGCAGAACAATAAAACTTCAGAAATGTTTCTGTGTTGCATCAAAACTTTAATATTTTCAGACGTTCGAACATTTTGCAGTTTATTTTCACCTGATTCTCAAGTTTCTGTTTTATAAGTCAAATAAAAGTGTTTCTGATAATAATGTGTGTTAATCATGAGAGGGGTGCAGAGCCAGGGGGGAGGGAGGAGTTAATGATTCTTGATCATGGGGAGATGGAGGGCTCATATATATATATATCTATAGATATATAGATATATATCTATAGATATATAGATATATATCTATAGGTATATATATATATAGATATATATATCTATAGATATATATCTATATCTATAGATATATATATAGATATATATATATCTATATATATATAGATATATATATATATATATATCTATATCTATCTATATATAGATATAGATATATATAGACTCTCTTCTAATCTCTGACGAGGCAGAAATGCTGGGTGGTTTTAATAAACATTTTATTGCCTCTGGTTCCTTGTTTGAATCTCAGAACATGCCTCGAGGAGCCCCTGCTCGCTCTGAAGGTCGTGTCTGGCCGGGTCAAACCTTTACTTTTAATCCAGTAACAGTCTCAGAGGAGCATAAAGCCCTTAAAGGTTTAGACACAAGAGAATCAGCAGGTCCGGACAACCTGGAGCCAGACTGTTTAAAGTTAGCAGCTGATTCCCTCGCCTCGCCCCTGGCCCATCTTTTCAATCTATCCCTGGAGACAAACCAAATTCCCCTTATTTGGAAATCTGCTTTTGTTCTCCCCCTGGTGAAAGGGGGTGCCCCCACTCTCCTAAACAACTACAGACCCATCTCCAAACTGTCTTAAAGAAAGTGCTGGAATCATTGGTGAGTCAACAACTAAAGGACTTTTTAACGACTAATAATATTTTATCTGACCTTCAATCTGGTTTTACGAAAACACACAGCACAACAACGGCCGCCTTACAAGTAGTCAATGATTTTATAAAGTTCTTAGACAGTAGAGAACATTGTGCAGCACTTTGTATTGACTTATCCAAGGCTTCTGATACAGTGGATCATGCCTTAGTGTCACAAAGACTCTACAGTACAGGTCTCTCAGATCAAGCTGTCTGTTGACAGTGTGTGCGGGCAGAAGGTATAACTTCTAGTTCTCTTAAGGCTCTTAAGGGTGTGCCACAGGGATCTGATGTAGGACCATTGTTATTTATCATTTATATAATCTTAATCGCAATGTTTTAAATGTAATGTACTGCTCTGCGTCCTCCCCACATCAGGCTCTTTGTCAGCTCCAGACTGCTTTTAACATTTTACAATGTAACTTGTGTGATTTGAAACTTGTTTTAAATGCTGAAAGACGAAGCTCAAACCAAACACTTGAACCTCCCTCCTGTCACCACTTCACAGGGTTCTGAGACTGAATCTGTGTCTCAGTATAAATATCTTGTTATTATCATTGACGATTCTCTTTCTTCTAAACTTCACATTTTAGAACTTTTGAAAGAATTAAGAATGAAATGAGGTTTTTATTTTAGAAGTCGTGTCTTTCTCTGGAGGCCAGAAAGAGATGAGTCTCTGCAACGTCTCTGTGCTGGACGATGGAGATGTTGTTTATATGAATGCATCGTCTCAGAGCCTCAGCTCTCTGGATACCGTCGACCACGGGGCACTGAGACTCATAACCTCAAACCCTGACGCATCACTGCACCTATATGCTCGTGTTGGATGGTCTTCCCTGACCACCCGTAGACTGAAACACTGCACATCCTTATTTATAAAACTATTCTGGGTACTCTTCCTCCATACTTAAGGATCTACATGAGTAGGAAATGTAGTGGACCGTATCGGCTTCGCTCCGAGGACTTGTTTCTTCTAACGGTTCCAGAAGTCCGTACAGAACTTGGGAACAGGACGTTTAGTTACGCTGCTCCGGCTGCCTGGAAGCAGCTGCAGAATGAGCTGAAGCTCAGAGAGCCGGTCTCTGTAACAGACTTAAAGCAACTCTTAAAGACACTGAAGCAGACCGCTGGGTCTGTAACTGTTTTCATTAATGTTGAGACTGTTTAATGTCTGTAACTGTGCTGCTGCCTCTCGACCAGGAAACTCTTGAAAAAGAGATTTTTAATCTCAATGAGACATATCCTGGTAAAATAAAGATTATAAATAAATAAATAACATATAAATAAAGTAGTTTGGAAATAATATTTAAATCAAGATTAAAAAGCAGTAAGTTTGAATTAATACAAAATGCTGAACTTTGTTTACAGGCAAGAATTAAGTTTCCGTGTTTATTTATTTATCTATTTGTTGCTGTTTTTATTTCATTTCTTTATAATTTAGTAATAAATTAATAAAGAATAACGTTTCCAATAAAAGATAATCATTATTTTATGGTAATATAATCAATCATAAACAACTGGCTGAACTAATATGGAGATTTTATTTTTTTATATTCTGCAGTAATTATATAATAATAATATTATATATAAATTATAAAAATATAATTTGGAAACATTTAGTCAGTAAAAATTTCTGCAGTTGAATGTTTCAGCCACACGGGGGCAGCGCAGCCATTTAAGTGATTTACTTTCTTTACTTTCTTCCCTCTGCACAAAATGTATTTTGTGCTTGTGCATAAATACATTTATATTTTTTGTGTCCAACTTTCCTCTGGACAGGAAGTTGGACACATTTCTTGTTTGTCTCCCGGCTCGTTGAGACGTGAGACCTGGAGCTGTTGGCGCAGGTGGATGAAGGGGCCCCGTTTTCTGTTTGGCCCCCGGCCCTGTGGGGGATCTGGGCTTTAACGTGTGGCTTGTATCTGTAGCTGGTGTGTCTGTGAACGGATCAGGCATCGTTAAAGAAGTTTGTGGGGACGTTGAAATCTTGATCTGCAACAAGACAAATAAAAGTGCTGAACCGTCGAGCAGGTGGAGAGAAATGTTGAGCCGCGGGACACGGAAAGAGGAAGCTTCTGACAGCTTCTCCTGTGAACCTGTTCAGACTCGTCCTCGTAATCTGGGAAGTTCATAAACTCCTGTCAACACGGAGCCCAACTTTCCACTGACACGAGGGAGAAGCTGAAACGTGCTGAGGCTAAAGTGTGCAGAGAGGCTGAAGCTAGAGGCTAAGGTGTGCAGAGAGGCTGAAGTGTGCAGAGAGGCTGAAGTGTGCAGAGGCTGAAGTGTGCAGAGAGGCTGAAGCTAGAGGCTAAAGTGAGCAGAGAGGCTGAAGTGTGCAGAGAGGCTAAAGTGTGCAGAGAGGCTAAAGTGTGCAAAGAGGCTAAAGTGTGAAGAGAGGCTGAAGTGTGCAGAGAGGCTGAAGTGTGCAGAGGCTGAAGTGTGCAGAGAGGCTGAAGCTAGAGGCTAAAGTGAGCAGAGAGGCTGAAGTGTGCAAAGAGGCTAAAGTGTGCAGAGAGGCTAAAGTGTGCAAAGAGGCTAAAGTGTGCAGAGAGGCTGAAGCTAGAGGCTGAAGTGTGCAGAGAGGCTGAAGTGTGCAGAGAAGCATAAGTGTGCAAAGAGGCTAAAGTGTGCAGATAGGCTGAAGTGTTCTAAGAGGCTGAAGCTAGAAGCTACAGTCTGCAGAGATGCTGAAGTGGGCAGAGAGGCTAAAGTGTGCAGAGAGGCTGAAGTGTGCAGAGAGGCTAAAGTGTGCAGAGAGGCTGAAGTGTGCAGAGAGGCTAAAGTGTGCAGAGAGGCTGAAGTGGGCAGAGAGGCAGAAGCTACAGGCTAAAGTGTGCAGAGAGGCTAAAGCTAGAGGCTAAATTGTGCAGAGAGGCTGAAGTGGGCAGAGAGGCAGAAGCTAGAGGCTAACGTGTGCAGAGAGGCTAAAGCTAGAGGCTAACGTGTGCAGAGAGGCTAAAGTGTGCAGAGAGGCTGAAGTGGGCAGAGAGGCTGAAGTGTGCAGAGAGGCTAAAGTGTGCAAAGAGGCTAAAGTGTGCAGAGAGGCTGAAGTGTGCAGAGAGGCTGAAGCTAGAGGCTGAAGTGTGCAGAGAGGCAGAAGTGTGCAGAGAAGCATAAGTGTGCAAAGAGGCTAAAGTGTGCAGAGAGGCTGAAGTGTTCTAAGAGGCTGAAGCTAGAAGCTACAGTCTGCAGAGATGCTGAAGTGGGCAGAGAGGCTAAAGTGTGCAGAGAGGCTGAAGTGTGCAGAGAGGCTAAAGTGTGCAGAGAGGCTAAAGTGTGCAGAGAGGCTAAAGTGTGCAGAGAGGCTAAAGTGTGCAGAGAGGCTGAAGTGTGCAGAGAGGCTAAAGTGTGCAGAGAGGCTGAAGTGGGCAGAGAGGCAGAAGCTACAGGCTAAAGTGTGCAGAGAGGCTAAAGCTAGAGGCTAAATTGTGCAGAGAGGCTGAAGTGGGCAGAGAGGCAGAAGCTAGAGGCTAACGTGTGCAGAGAGGCTAAAGCTAGAGGCTAACATGTGCAGAGAGGCTAAAGTGTGCAGAGAGGCTGAAGTGTGCAGAGAGGCTGAAGTGGGCAGAGAGGCTGAAGTGGGCAGAGAGGCTAAAGTGTGCAGAGAGGCTGAAGTGGGCAGAGAGGCAGAAGCTACAGGCTAAAGTGTGCAGAGAGGCTAAAGCTAGAGGCTAAATTGTGCAGAGAGGCTGAAGTGGGCAGAGAGGCAGAAGCTAGAGGCTAACGTGTGCAGAGAGGCTAAAGCTAGAGGCTAACATGTGCAGAGAGGCTAAAGTGTGCAGAGAGGCTGAAGTGTGCAGAGAGGCTGAAGTGGGCAGAGAGGCTGAAGTGGGCAGAGAGGCAGTGTTCAATGTCATCTTGTAAAATGTATTTTTTGGTGAGAAAGTTGAATAAATGCAGATGTTTTCAATATAAAACAGATATTAGATGAACTCTGATGTTTAACTTCCTGACAGAAAGACAAACTGAATTCTGTTTTTCATTTATTGAAGTGTCACTATTACATCATTCAGCCGACGCTCTTATCCCGAGCTGACTGAAGCTCACGGGCCAATCAAACTGCACTTTACCGCCTTATTTTAAATTCTATTTATAAATACATTATTAATCCCACATTAAGTGAAACATCAATTATTAATAATTGTTTTTAAACATAACTTCGTCTTCTGAATAAAGTTTTGAAGCAAATTGTTTTATGCTTTTTCCATCACGTTAAAGAATTTAAATAATAAATAATAATCTGTCTTTTAAAGTTTTATTAGTCATCGTGACACTTTCTCTTTCTGCAGGTGAAATAATGTCAAGTTCACATTATTTATTGTATTTATCATGTTTAAGACAATTACATGGAAGAGAATTAAATAAGTTGAACAAATAAAAAGAAGACGAGATGTAAATTATAATAAAGGATTAAATCATTATTTTCAGGTGTGTTTTCTGCTGCAGGCTGTGTGTGTGTGTGTGTGTGTGTGTGTGTGTGTGTGTGTGTGTGTGCGTGTGTGTGTGTGTGTGTGTGTGTGTGACGTTATGCAAATGTGAGGCAGCCCGGTGGTTAGCGGGTGGACCACACACACACACACACATTGTATTAAAGTAAAGTATTAATATTAACTCTGCAAGTTTAAACATGTAACACACAGACAGAGACTTTATTCATCCCGAGGGACATTTAGGCTCCAGTAGCTTAATATAACATAACATTACACATCTGCCCCCCCCCCCCTCCATTAAAAAGCAAGTAAAAATATAATTGTTATCAGATATCTGCTGAAACTTCTCCGCTTCATTAACTTCTTTATATTACAAGTGTTCTGACATGTGATGTTTAAATATGTAAATGAGGCATTATGTCATTAAATGTGTGTAATCTGCTGCATGTCCAGATATAAAGTTTGTCCAAGAAGTAAGAAAAGATAATGTGACGTAGAGACGTTAACGCTGAAGCTCAAACTGTTGGAGGAACACATTTTACAAGACTTTGAACTCATCACGATAACGTTCAAATTGACCTTCAACCAATCCTGAAGAGAGCAAAGAGGAATACTTCTACGTCTCCTTCATGAGGAGAGACGCTCCACACATGAAGACGTGATATCCTTCAGTGTCTCCGACGTCCCTCCAGAATAAGAGCACAAGAGTCAGCAGCTGTTTCTAACTCCGGCCTCTGGTGCACAGGGACCCGAGCGTCACAAGTGGACAGCTGCTCGTCAGTCATTCAGCCTCTAATGCAGACACTCTGACGACATGTGAACTATTATAGTCTGTAAGAGAATGAAAGTGTCATCACTTTAAAGCAGATCTCATGTGGCTGCGACTTCACACTTTGTGTATTTATGTTTCCACACGTGGAGCCTCTGCTCTGCTGCGGAGAGGTGGAGGATGAAGGTCGACGTGCTGAGACAGGACGAGCTCAGACGTTATCAGGACGTTATGGCAGTTATGGAGTAACCATAGTAACAATAATAAACTGTCCCTTGGTGCTACAGGTGATATTTATATATATATATATAATTATATGAATTACCAGAACTGAACTGTGGATATTAATATGTATTGTGTTTATTCTTCTTCTGTGGTTTTTGGTTTGTCTTATCTTGTAGGTCTTTGTATTACTGTTTAAAATAACTTTAATTGAGATCAATTCTAATATTAAAGCTTCATTTAAGTTCAGTTGTAACTTAAATGAATGACTTGTCTTGAGGACGCATTAAATCTGAATGTATATTTGATATGAACCATGACAGTTCTGCAGCTTCACGCAGCGTTTTATCTTCTTTCAGCTCAGTTTTGCTTCCAGATCTCTGAACTCTACATCTCTGATATACAATAACAATTGGGAATGAGAAATAATAATAAATAAGATAATAAATAAATGTAAAAAATTATTATTCCCAGCATTTCATTAAATTTATTTTCACATTTATTCCTTCATTTATTTCTGTAGATATTTATTCATTTTTCAGAAAAATAAAGGAATAAAAAATAAATAAAGTACATTATCTAAAAATAATAATAGAAAATAGAGTAAACTATTTAAAATAAATCAATAAATATACATTTAAAAGATATATAAACAATTATATAAAAAATAAATTAAAATCCTTTGTCTTATATTTCTTCATGTATACATTGTTTTGTTTTTCTCCTTTATATTTCCATTTTTTAAATGTAATTATATATATAAATATACATACATTTCCCCTTTTTATTTACTTACTTATTCTTGTATTTATTCTTTAATATTTTTAATTATTTATATATATTCCCCATATTTGTATTTCCTTATTTATTCCTCTTTATATTTTGACATTTAGTTTCTTAGTATTCTGTTCTGTGTGTGTGTGTGTGTGTGTGTGTGTGTGTGTGTGTGTGTGTGTGTGTGTGTGTGTGTGTGTGATTAATGGATGAGGTCAACAGCAGGGTAAGTGTGCCGCTTGTTTACGCTCCACACGTCTCACACACACCGCCCTCAGGACACACACACACACGCACACACACACACACACACACACACTCACACACACACACACACACACACACACACACACACACACACACACACACAGACCGCCCTCAGGACACACACTCTCCTCTGTGTTTATTGTGACAATACTTATCATCAGTCTCAGCTGTGTGTGTGTGTGTGTGTGTGTGTGTGTGTGTGTGTGTGTGTGTGTGTGTGTCGTCTCTAATAGTTAACGATTCATTTTCTCGTCATGTTTTCTTCGTTGTTCCTTTAAACTGAATTTCTTCCAGCAGTGGAAAATATTTCTGAATCTTTTTCTTCCTGTTGTCTGAAGTGACAATATTAATAAAGTATAAAATATCACAGAATTTATTCTCAGACTTCAACATCTGAGATGTTGTGAGATAGTTCAGATGAATAAAGACCCATCCATCCAATAATTAATGAGTTATAATAAATGATTAATTATCCATCCATCCCTCGTCCACCAAGCAGCACCAGTAAGGAACCCCAATCTTCCCTTCTCCGGGCCACATCCTCCAGCTCCGACTGGGGGATCCTGAGGCGTTCCCAGTGAGGAGATATAATCTCTCCACCGAGTCCTGGGTCTTCCCCGGGGTCTCCTCCCAGCTGCACGTGCCTGGAACACCTCCCTAGGGAGGCGCCCAGGTGGCTCCTTACTAGATGAACCACCTCAACTGGCTCCTTTCAACGTAAAGGAGCAGCGGCTCTACTACGAGTCTCTCCTGATGGCTGAGCTTCTCACCCTATCTCTAAGGGAGAAGCCACCTGTCTGAAAAAACACATTTCGGCCACTTGTACCTGTGATCTTGTTCTTTCGGTCATGACCCAGCCTTCATGACCATAGGTGAGGGTAGGAACGAAGATCGACCGGTAGATCGAGAGCTTTGCCTTCTGGCTCAGCTCTCTTTTCAACACAACTGTGCGGTAAAATGACTGTAGTACCGCCCCCGCTGCTCCGATTCTCCGGCCAATCTTTCGCTTACTGCCGAGTATCCTGACACAACTCTCGCTTTGAGCGTACAGGGATTGGATGGCCTTCAGAAGTGACCCCCTCACCCCATACTCTCGCAGCACCTCCCACAGTATCACCCAGGGACCCGGTCATACGCCTTCTCCAGATCCACAAGACACATGTAGACTGGTTGGGCGTACTCCCAGGCCCCCTTCAGGATCCTTGCGGGAGTGAAGAGTTGGTCCATTGTTCCACGACCAGGACGGAATCCGCATTGTTCCTCTTCAATCAGAGGTTCTTCTACCGGCCGAACCCTCCTTTCTAGCACCTTGGAGTAGACTTTACCAGGGAGGCTGAGAAGTGTGATACCCCTGTAGTTGGCACACACTCTCTGGTCCCCCTTTTTGTGAGTTGAAGATCTCCAGGACAGGGGCTTCCTCCAGATGTTCCCAGTTCACCCGCACTACCCGTTTGGGCTTACCAGGTCTGTCCAGAGTCTTCCCCCACTCATTGATCCAACTCACCACCAGATGGTGATCAGTCGACAGCTCCGCCCCTCTCTTCACCCGAGTGTCCAAAACATGCGGCCTCAGATCAGATGATACGATTACGAAATCGATCATTGACCTTTGGCCTAGGGTGCT